>NC_083381.1:22055000-22364375 GCF_031755915.1 Ziziphus jujuba | reverse complement strand
TCCTCAAAATTCAAAATATAATTGAATCAAATAAAAATTCCAAAATTCAAAAATCCATATAAATGCATTTTTATTGCTTGAAATAAGCTCACAATAATTTCAACAATAAATCAAAAATGTTAAAATCATAATTTCCTTAAACATCAAATTTTCGTAAAATGAATTTCCATAATTTATCAAAATCGAAATATGCTTCAATGCACACACATATACACATTTCAAATTGTCCAAATGTTAGCATCAAAATTTAATTTGCAATTTATCACATAATTAATATAATATAAACATCCAAATATTAAAATATAACGAAATATAATTAATTTGACACCCGAAATTAATTTTTGAAGGTGGGTCACTCACCTCGAGCACGCAATTAACCCAAGATCCTCCATGGGATCAATTCCACAACGCACACGTGCTCCTAGAACAACAATATTACATATCTCAAATAAATTAATATTTTATTCGGGGTAAATAATACCCGGTATTCGGGGGGTTTAACACAAATGTTAACCAAAATTTGCGAGTAATATACCGAATCGAAACTTATGGAACGAGGATCATGTTACCGGCCTTCATTGACCCCAATTCTGCCGGTGGTGGTCAGAATTTGCCCTGGAAGTACCGGCCGAACTTCACCTCCTCATAACTCGCGAACCACTTTGAATTTAAACAAATGGAGACCATATTTGAACTCAGAGGACCCAAAATAGGGGGAAAGGGGTGGCAATTCGGACTGGACTGGCCGGAAATAGCGAGAATCACCGGAAAACTCAACCCGCCGCCGCCGAATTCACAGGCACGATCTGGGCGCATTCGGCAGCGTCTGACCAGGAAATTTGGAGGTCGGCGTTGCCTGGGACTGGGATCCTTCCCTGGCCGGCACGTGTGGCCGTCTGATGGCCAGAATTTAAGAAATGGCAAGGACCCGAGAGGAAGAAAAGGAAAGGAAAGGAAGAAGAAGGAGGAAGAAGAAGAAAGAATTCAGGGGGGGCTGGGTGTTTTTCCCAAGTGGGGGAAGAAGAAGAAAAAAAAAAGAAAAAGAAAAAGAAATAAAAAGAAAATAAAATAAAATATTAAAATAATATTATTGTATAGAATAATAATAAAATAATATAGTATTTAATCATAGTTGACATGTGGCATCTCATCATTGTGATACATGGCACCTTTTATTAAGTCACATGTGGTACACTGTTCACATATTTAAAAATAATATTAAAATAATATTGTATTTGAAAAATTTTGCAGGTCCATAATTTTTCAACAAAATGTCCAAATCAAGTGTACCGCTAGTCTACGGACTCGTATCGACGAGTACTTCACAACCATGCATGAGTCAAAGCTCAATTTTGTACGAACAAAAAGTCAACTCCGATACCCCTTGGACAGTTTGGACCTCAACTTGTTTGGCTCATAACTTTCAATCTATAGCTCCGTTTTTAACGTGCTACTAGTCTATGAACTCATGACAACGTGTATTTTTTAACGGTACCTTGGTCAATGTGAGATTCCATCAGGAGCAAAAAGTCAACATTTGATCCCTTCTCGGTCAACGATGGTCAAACCCAGTCAACCTTAGTTAAATTTGAAAAATTTCCGATGTACTTTGTGACGAAGTGTTACAAATTTAGTAAGACAGCTGATGTGGCAAGCTTGAACAGATTTCAATTAATGATTTGAAGGATTTGTCAGGTGTACCCTACTTCGGAGTACTAGAAATTTTTCTTAGAGTTCCCAGGCTCCGTACTCCTTTCCTTATATGCTTGACCTTATATGCTTGGCACGCATATAATCTTGCCAGGTCATATTCCATCTCATGATTTCTCCTTCTCTAACACTACTAGTTCTGCTCCAGCAATTTTCAAACTCACAAATCAAGTATAGATTTTGTCAGCCAAAAAAATAATAATAATAATAATAATAATTAAAATTGTTCAATTGTAGAGGTAGAAGTTGGTGACGATTTGATCATCAAATTGACAATTTTGTCAAAAAAAAAAAAAAGAAAAAAAAATACTCCAACTCTACTTTTCTGGTTTGTTTCAAATTATGAACAACCATATCACCATTAATTATTACACCTCTGTATTTTTTGCACCAAAGAATCATAACCTTCACTTACATAAAAAGATATCCAAAATTATTTAGCATTTTTTTTTACCCATCTGATTATATACGCTAAAATTTACAAAAAGAATTTACATACTCCAATGGAAAAAAATAAATAAATAAGATATAAAAAAAACCATAGAGTATAGATCACAAAAAAATTTTCCATTTTAAAGGTCCAAGTCACAATTTCTAGCAACACAGCAATGCTACTCTCACCAAAAGCCCATCTCTCTCTCTCTCTCTCTCTGTCTGCCTTGGCCCTTCTTCTATCTCCAATTTTCCTTTTTTCTCTCTCTTTTTTTTTTTTTTTTGGACAAATCTTCCTAAACGACTTGCAATCAGAGGCTCTTACCCTTTTCTTTCTTCTCCACCCCACCTCAACTTCATCCACATAAACTTCTTTATTTTCCTTGACTTCATCCACATAAACTTCTTTGTTTTCTTATTTTTTTTATTTATTTTTTTTGGTTGTGAGTCTGAAATTGCAAAGGTTAGAAGCAGTGCTTCAGGGAAGGAGACGGCGTGAAAATAGAAAGAAACAGAGTAACATAATGAGCATTTGGAGAGAAGCAAAGCCGTTAATGGTCTGGATAAATTAATAAACGTGTCAAGTATTGAATGAAAGGAGTACTCAGCTGTAACTCCGGGAGTCTTAGAAATTTTTCCCAAAAGAAGAAATAAAATTAGCAAATACGAGGAAGACACATTTGTACCAGTTTCTATGCACTGGTTTCAGATTTTTTTGGGTTGTGATGGCATGGTGCGAACTGTGAAGAGCGTTTTCTAGTTTTACACCTATTTTATATTGGTGATCTGAGGGCTCAGGGCATCGGGGGACCTCCACTAGTTAAAATTCCTTTTATCATTTTTAATTATTATTATTATTATGTGGTGATAATATCGAGTTTTTTTTTATGTTTTTATTGCCTTAATAGCGATAGATTTATACAAGAGCAACTTGAATGATATTGAATTTTTTCATTGAAATGTCAAAAAATTTATTTGTTTATTTATGGTTGATGTGTTCTTTAATGACAATTTGACATAAAAGATGCAATTAATAGTTTATACTAGTGGCTCTATTATAATAAAATCTGTAAAATTTACATTATTAAATAATATAATTTTTCTAAATTGTTAAAATTAAAGGAAGTGAAATCCAATTCAATATAATAATATGATTAAATAAAATATATATTTGTTAATGCTATTTTTTGTCACATGCTATTGGAAAGGCAATGCAAAAATTTGGTATTGATATTCATATTTACCATTATAAAGGATATATCAATGCTAAAATTTAGTAATGCCAATAATAAAAAATAATTTACCATTCAAAATGCTCTAACAATAATATCTCATTAACACATTAAAAGATCGAATCTATGAAATATATATATTATTTAAATATTTATTACTTTAACTTTTATATGTAATATTTTAATTCATCTATTTAATATTTAATTTAGAAAATACAATAATTTTATTATTTTTTGGTACTACTAACCATTATTAAGAATTACTTTGTTCATTTAAATTTTTTTTTTACATTTTTCTTTTATTTTTGTTGAAGTATAATATGTTAACGAGTCGGGTTAGAGGATCGTTTAGTGAATGAATTTGAGTTTATTTATTCTAATACGAAAGTTTAATAAATCGTATTCGGATAAAAAATTTGAACAAGATACAATACAACAAAATACAATATGTTATTAGAAAAATGCAACATATATAATGTTTGGAATACTGAAGTTTTATGGTTTTGTGATTTCGATCTTAAACTTTTGATTTGTGCGAAGCATTGAAGTTTGAAAATCATTGAAAAATTGGTTCAATTTCTAATGATGGTATAAAATCAATGATACTGATGTCAACATAATGTCGTGCTAATGTGATAATTATTTTTACACAATTAAAAAACATATATTTTTTAAGAATTTTGAAAAAAAACACATATGTTATTTTTTCATTTTTTATTTTTTATTTTTAATTCAGAAAATTGTATCCATTCATCTTTTTTTTAAATTAAAATACCCACGATTATAATTAAATATTTTTGAACCTATAATTAGACCAAAAAAATAAAAATGAAAATAAAATTGAAATTTTTTGGTCTAATAAAAATAAACTTTTTAGATGAAAAATTAAAATAACTTTTATGCACAGAAAAAAAAAGTATATCAAAATGCAAAAATAAAAAATTAGACCAAGATTAAAAAATAGATGTAACTTTTCTTAAAAATAAAGCTTTTTTAAAAAAATTGAAAAAAATAACACATTTGTTATTTTTTATCTCATATTTATCAATTTTTTTATTTGAAAAATTGTATCCAGTGTTTTATTTAAATTAAAATATCCACAATTATAATTAAATATTTTTGGACCTAAAATTATATATAAATAAAGATTAAAATAAAATTTAACTTTTTGGTCTGAAAATAATTTTATTGGACCAAAAATTAAAAATAATTAGAACAAAATACCAAAATAAAAATTAGATCAAAATGAAGCTAAAAATGGAAAAATTAATTAAAATAGACCAAGATGAAAAAATAGAATTTTTTTTCAAAAATGGAAAAATGGCCTCTATTTTTAATTTT
This sequence comes from Ziziphus jujuba, assembly GCF_031755915.1. Taxonomy (NCBI): domain Eukaryota; kingdom Viridiplantae; phylum Streptophyta; class Magnoliopsida; order Rosales; family Rhamnaceae; genus Ziziphus; species Ziziphus jujuba. The sequence goes on along the minus strand of NC_083381.1, from coordinate 22,359,660 downwards.
TTTGGTTGAAATTTTTTTTTTTAAAACCCAAATGGAAAATTTTTTCAAAAAATTATATATGTTAAAGTGCAATAAACTAGCCATTTTATTCAAGAAAGGACCTTATGGCTATTTTTCTTATTATTCTTTACATGTTATTTATTTTTACTTAATATCAAAAATAAAATATCTCATAATCTTTTTAATATTAAAAGAATTATAAAACAATTATGAATTTTTAAAAATTTCTTATTACAATATCCATATGATATTTATAAATCAATGAAAGTTTATCAAGATATTTTAAAATGAAAGTTTATAAAAGTTTATGTAATTTTTTTTTATAATTTATAAAGTCTAAAAAAAAACTTATGGACAAATAATTGAGATCCGTGTTTTAGGAAACTTTTATTTTTTTTGGGGGTGAATAGTAACATGCTTGGTTCGGCTCCAGAATATTGAGGATAACATGATACTGCGCAAAATTAAATAAAGATTCGAGAAGATAACCAACGACATGTTCTCACATGGTTCAAGCTGCTCTAGGACGGTTCGTTTATTTTATTTTATTTTTTGACTGAAAAGCTGCGAGGATAGCTGGCTGCTTAGGTCACATGTGGGACCCTCTCACATGTGAGCCATTAAGATAAGGTGCAACATATGCACATTCCATGTCCGGTTCGGATCCACCGTTCGTCTCACTGTCAAGTCCGAACTCTACGGAAAGAACTGTTGGTCACCCACTTGTGTCAAACAGCTTGAACCCGAGGCGTTTTAAGCCTCAAATGTGAAAAATAAATGTGAAGCGGAGCTTTTTTCCGCACACGGAATTTGAATTATTCTGTTTCTGGAGTCCCAACTAGCACATGGAGCTTTTTACCGCATTGGGAATCTGGATTATTCTTGAATCCCAACTAGCTCATGGAATACCACCACCCACCCTGGTGAGTATCGGTAACTGGTACGCCAGAATTTTGAAAGTGCTTTGAAGTGTTGACCACTACCGCAAGTGTAGTATTACTTACTCCTTTCCTTCATATTTGATATATTGGAAGGAAAACATTATTATAATAAAAAAATTAATAATTACCTAATCTTTTAAAGCTTGTTTGATGAGCCATATATATTGGGATGTATTGTATTGAATGAATTGTGTAATATTAATACTGTATTGTATTTAGTAACGTAATGTATTATATTATATATTTATTAAATAAAATATTCAAATTGTGCATTCACTCTCCAAATTGTAATAACAAAAAGATCACACACATACGCACTACTGCTTGTCTTAGGCATCAATACTAATAACAAAAAGAAATCCATCAGAAAATCAAACAGGCTGAAATACAGATCATGAAACCACAAGCACTTGACGACGATGAAACGCCATTATTAATGATTTTGATTTTCTTGGACTCCTGTTCTTCTCTCCCACACCACACTCGCCGTAGCAAATTCACCGTACTGGTATTCTGAATTAAATTTTTAGGTAACTCAAGATTATCAAGGAAGAAAAAAGTAATAATCACTTGAAAACAAAAACCATAATGAAGTATCCAAGTTCAAGATGCTCCATCAGCACCAAAAAAAAATAATAATAATAAATAATAAATAAAAGGTTAATAACCAAAAAAGCAGAGTGAGTTTAAAAGAGAAAAATAAAAGAGGCAAGTTTAATCAAATAGAAATAATAGCAAATAGAAATCCATCAGAAAATCAAACAGGCTAAAATACAGATCATGAAAACCTCAAGCACTCGATGACTGCTGAATGCATGTATTAGAAAAAAAAATATAAATAAAATAAAAATTTACCTTTTGATATCGGTGGTAATTCAATGGTAACTGTATGAGTTGAGTTTGGGAGTTTAGCACCTCACTGTCTATGTAATTGGTGACGGCTTATGCAGGTTTGGGTCTCCACACTACGCGAAAAATAAGCTCTAGCGACACATTATTAGCGACGCTACGAGATAAATGCGTCTAAAAAAATAAAACTGCGATTCTGAGGTTAATACGTCACTAAAAATTCGACCAATCGATGCCGCATAAAAAAAAAGTTGTCGTCGAGAAGTCGCGAGAAACAAAAACACACGACGCATAAAGTTAGAGTCGCTGAATAAACACAGTTATGCATCGCCTATTAGTGTAACATTTTTTTTTTTTTTTTGCGTTTTTTTAAGTATGTAACAGTTGATTTTCTTTCAAATTTAAATAACAAGTAAAAATGTTTAAATATTTCGGAAAATATTTTATTGATATAAGGCGACGTATACACTATTATGGGTCGCCCATTAGGGAATAAATTTATATTTTTGGGTGTTCTTTCTAAGTATTAGACAGTTGATATTCTTTCAACTTTAAATAACAAGTGAAAATGTTTAAGCAGCATGACATTTTTTTTTTTTTTGAAAATTTTTTTTTAAAAGATTTATTAATGATATCAGGCGACAAGAAGAATTGTGCGTCGCCTATTAGTGTATTATCACATTTTTTTTTGAAATTTTTAGTAAGTATTAAACAGTTGATTTCTTTCAACTTTAAATAACAAGTGAAAATGTTATAGCTGCTTCACAGTGCTTTTTTTTTTTCCAAATAAATTTTTAGAAAATATGTTATTGATATATGGCGACGCATAAATACTATTATGCGTCGCCATATATCAATAACATATTTTCTAAAAATTTATTTGGAAATACTATTATGCGTCGCCTATTATTGTGAATTTTTTTTTTCTAAATATTAAACAGTTGATTTTTTTCAATTTTAAATAACAAGTGAAAATGTTATAGCTGCTTCACAGTGCTTTTTTTTTGTTTTGTTTTTTCAAATAAATTTTTAGAAAATATGTTATTGATATATGGCGACGCATAAATACTATTATGGGTCGCCTATTATTGTAAATTTTGTTTTTTAATTTTTTTCTAAGTATTAAACAGTTGATTTCTTTCAACTTTAAATAACAAGTGAAAATGTATAGATATGTCAGAAAATATTTTATTGATATAAGGCGACGTATACACACTGTTATGCGTCGCCTATTATGGTAATAATTTTTTTTTTTTTGTTGCGTTTTTTGTAAGTATGTAACAGTTGATTTTCTTTCAACTTTAAATAACAAGTGAAAATGTCAAAGCAGCATCATAGTGCTTTTTTTTTTTTGTTTTTTCAAAAAATTTGTTGGAAAACATTATAATGATATAAGGCGACCCATAAACACAGTCATACACAATATTATGCGTCGCCTATTAAGGTAATAAATTTTTTTTTTTTTGGCATTTTTTGTAAGTATGTAACAGTTGATTTTCTTTCAACATTAAATAACAAGTGAAAATGTTTAAATATTTCGGAAAATATTTTATTGATTTAAGGAGACGTAAACATACTATTATGCATCGCCTATTAGGGTAATAAAATTTATTTTTTGTTCTTTTTTGTAAGTATCAAACTGTTTATTTTCTTTAAACTTTAAATAACAAGTGAAAATGTTTAAGTATCATCACAGTGCTTTTTTTATTGTTTTTTTCCAACAAAATTTTGGAAGACATATTAATGATATTAGGCGACACAAAAGAATTATGCGTCGCTTATTAGTGTATTATTTTATTTTTTTTGGGATTTTTAGTAAGTATTAAACAGTTGATTTTTTTCAAATTTAAATAACAAGTGAAAATGTTTAAGCTGCTCAAAGTACTTTTTTTTTGTTTTTTGAAATAAATTGTTTGGATAATATTTTATTGATATAAGGCGACTCATACACACGTTTATGCGTCACCTATTAGTGTAATATTTTTTTTTTTTTGGTATTTTTTTCTAAGTATTAGAAAGTTGATATTCTTTCAACTTTAAATAACAAGTGAAAATGTTTAAGCAGCATCACAGTTCTTTTATTTATTTATTTTTTTTACAAAAAAATTTTTTAGATGACGTATTATTTATATCAGGCGACACAGAAGAATTATGCGTCGCCTATTAGTGTAATATTATATATTTTTTTAAAATTTTTAGTAAGTATTAAACAGTTGATTTCTTTCAACTTTAAATAACAAGTGAAAATATTTAAGCTGCTTCACAGTATTTTTTTTTTTGTTTTTTCAAATAAAATTTTTGGAAAATATTTTATTGATATACGGCGACGCATAAATACTATGATGCGTCGCCTAATAGTGTGAAATTTTTTTTTTTTTGTTTTTTTCTAAGTATTAAACAGTTGATTTTTTTTCAACTTAAAATAACAATTGAAAATGTTTAATCAGAATCATAGTGCTTGTTTTTTTTTGTTTTTTAGCAAAAACTTTTTTGGAAGACATATTATTTTTGGCATTTATTAAGTATTAAACAGTTGATTTTCTTTTAACTTTAAATAACAAGTGAAAATGTTTAAACTGCTTCACAGTGATTTTGTTTTTTTGTTTTTTCAAATAAATGTTTTGGAAAACAATTTATTTATATAAGGCGACTCAGAAACTCTATTATGCGTCTCCTATTAGTTTAACGATATTTTTTTTTTGTTTTTTTCTAAGTATTAAACAGGTGATTTTCTTTCAACTTTAAATAACAAGTGAAAATGTTTAAGCAGCATCACAGAGTTTTTTTTTTATTTTTTTTTTCTTATTTCCCTCAGGCGACCCTCAAGCTTTTTGTGCGTCGCCTATTGAATTTTTATTTAAATATTTTTTTCCTTTGGTTTTGTGAAAATATTTATCAATCTGTTTTACTTTTGGCATCAAATAATCTGTTAAAATATTGAAGCACATAACTGTGATGGTTTTTTTTTTTTTTTTTTGCATTATTTGTATCAGGCGACTCTGAAGCATATTGTGCGTCGCCTGTTCATCGTTTATTTTAATTATTTTTAATATTGTTTGAAATTTTGTAACATTGGTATGTTTGAAACCAAAGTTCATGCAAAACAAATACTACCTTATGAGCGATTTTCACAAATTTGTCTACAATATTTTATATGTACAAACAAAAGCTATTAACAAAAGCTAGCTATTTCACTACCATGCATATATATTCATTGGTTTGAGATACTTGTGATCATCGCTGTTGCCCATTCATCTCTAAATTCGTTGACATTTTCAGCTTGTAACCAAGTGACACCTTCGTACTGAACATGAGAAACTTATGTTAATACATATAAAAATAATCATAAATATTAATTATTACATAATAGAAATATGATGAAATCATTAAATTAATAATAATTTACCATTCCTCTTAAGTCTCGGGGAGGAACTTTGCGCCTAATGATATCTCGCATTATCATCATCATATAGTAACCGCATTCCGTATTCCCGGGCTGCATCGGTGTCTAAATTTGCAAACAGTAAATTATGTGTAATATTAGATACGAATATATATAAGTATTTAAATTAACTAACAACTAATAATGCTAAGTTTTTATATATAATAATTACCTTAGTATTTTGCCACCGAAGTTTCTTTTCAAATGTCTTTCCTTGGTTCCATGCAACGAAGGAACTATATAGAAATATAAATATTGTATAAGATTATACAATAGCTTCAAAAGTACAAATCCAATATAAGAACAATTAAGTAAAAATATTAGAGTTATTAATTAACTTACTCGTCGATCAAAGATTTTAGATCCTTATCAATTATATTCTTATGAGTCTTCAAAGAATCAAAAAACCATGCTACTACTTTGTATAAATCAACAACACATAGCATCCAATGATTCATAAAAACATCAATAAATATTTTAGTTAATATGATATTTCTCGAAATGAATATTTTCATAACATAATTCAATAAAACTAACACAATATTACCTTGCACAGTAGGGAAATAACCATAGTTGATTATTTCTTGCATCTTGCCATCTACTCAATATATTTAATATCCGTTCATGAGGGTTTTGATGACCAACCGAAGCAATAATATCCGGATGAACAAAGCAATATTTCCCTTCGAAGGAGCCCGTCAATCCCTCACATAAATGCCTACATAATCCGATTACAAATAATTATAGTGTTTAATTAATTAAATTAAAGAATTAGTTATAAAGACATCCAGATTTAGTTTACCTTATGTAGAATGAGATGCATTCGGAAGATAATTCTTGCACGTAACAAAAATCGTTTATATCGCTACTCGCTATGCCCAACTGTTGTTCTTCCCCAAAGATCTCTTTTTTCATATTAAAAAACCATAAATGATCGCTATCGACGTCCTTGATCCGACGTAGCAACTCTCGGATCGTTGGGGTAACGATTAAGGGATCAACATTATCATCTTCATCATTCTCAACATTTGACCTGTTCGAGCTTCCCTACAAAATATCAACAAACAACATTTAAAATAGAACAAAAATGAAATTATTTTAAACTTCATTAATATATATAGCTGCATCGAACAATACCTCCTCAGATGGCAAGATAACAAGATCTCTTGGCCATGGAACAAATGCACCTTCAGCATCACCGACACGTATGATGTCAAATGACGGAATAGGCAAAGGTGCAAATCCATCAATAACGTCATCAACAGTTACCTTATAATTTGCTGCACCTAGCTTCACACCATGGCACATATTCGTTGGCAGCGAAGGTACCAAAGTGCCACGTGCTACTATATGGCCAACATTGCCTTGTGCAAGATTGCATTTTACACCCTGCAAAGTTTAAAAAAAAAAAAAAAAGATTAATATATGTTCACATGACAATATTCCTTCAACTTAAAGACTCGATCCCATGACCTCATGGCGGTAGGTAAGACCCTTCAACCATGGGAGCTATATAGATAGTAATAACCCACTTAAACATGCATACATACATATATATATATATATATATATATATAAAAATAAAAATATGAAATAATCACCTCAGGATAGATCCGAGGAGCATCAATCCAAGATGTAGATTGGGTCCCATGAGCAGCAACATCATCGAATTAGGTGCCCGGAGCATCAACATCATCGGCTGGGGGGGTCCCATGAGCAGCAACATCATCGACTTGGGTCCCACGAGCATTAATATCATCGACTGGAGGGGTCCTTAGACCAGCAACATCATCGACTTGGGTCCTAGGAGCAGCAATAGTATCGGCTAGATGAGCGAGTGACGGAATCTGAATACCACATGCCGATATGAGCGCATCAACTTGGGCAGCGCTGCTGCTGCTTGAATTTCTGACGATCGCCATCAGACCTTTGAGCAGCGTCTCATAGATTGAATTGTTTCCACTTCCCTCCGACTTGGTCTTTTTTTGTGAACTCGGCTTAGGAGTATGGAAAAAGTTATTCACCATGTATCCTTTGCCTCGACCCCTAAGCCTACCTCCATACTCCTCTTTTCCCAAAGCTTGTGTTAGGATATCCACAGGAGGTGAAGGCCGAATTTCTCCTTCTGTTGCCTTCTTCTTTAAGTCATTCTACAATATATTGTTTAAATGATTGAATATATCAGTTTATATAATAATGAACTAAATAATAATATATGCAACAAATATTCATATAAAATACAATACTCACAATTTTTTTCGCTACATGTTCAGTTTCTTCATTTGCATATTTTCCATCCTTCCCCATACGTGCCCGTATCCACAGGTCATCTCGGTCTACATAATCTTCAGTGCCTCTTTCAAGTTGCTTCAAAATTACAAATAAATTAATTTTAATAATGCATGCAACTGATCAAGTAACAATGACAAAATTAATATGGTTAAATGTAAATAAAAATAAATTGCATACAATGGCTCTTTCTAATCTCGCGTAGCCCATTGCACCCATCCTATGCAGATACTTGTTTAATTGCCGTTTTTCCGAATATTTTTGACTTAATGCCTACAAAAGTTATAAACAAACATATTAGAAAACCCAAATAACATAAGTCACCATAACAAATTTTAATTTTTATATAAATAATGGCAGCGCAATTTAATACAGTAGTACCGTGCGTTGAATAAAACTATACCTGGAATTTATCCGACAACCTTTGTTGTACAAAATCATCCCACACCTCTTGGCTTATGAATTCATAAATTGAGGGTCGATGCTTCAACTTTTCGGGTGTGTCAATATATGGTCGAACAAAAGATCTATACAAGTAATTCTTGAATTTTCTCCATTTGTCACAACAATCTTTTAAAGTTGCCTTCCTAAAACTATCATCCTTACCCGTATATTGCTGCAAAATTAAAATATATATATATATATATATATTTAGTAACATTGATTGACAAGTAAATGCGGTAAGTTAGAAATGCAAGTAAAATGCATATATACAAGCTGCAAATGCAAAAAAAGAATTATAAAATCTCCATCAATTAAATATTATTTATAATAAACAATATCTAACAATAATGCACTCCGTACCTTTATTGATGCCCATAGGTTATCTTTTAACCTATCGGACACATCTCTCCAATTAGGTATATTAATTGGTATTGTGCTCCTAGCCAACGAGCCCTCCAAATTGTTTAGTCGAACGGCCTCAGAGTTAATAGCAACTCCAACCTCATTATATTGAGGTTCCAAGCTTTTGTTTCCCGCCAAATGCTTCCTAAGGCCTTTCATTGTTGTGGCCCCTCGTTTTCTACGCCTTGGGGATGATGTATTCGGCCTTTCCATATCACTGGATGGTGATACAGCGCCATCCCCATCCGAGAGGACATGTTCATTAAAAGGATCCATAATTCTACATACAAAAAACATAAACACAAATTAATATTACTAACAATATGAACATAGGGTGTAGCATAATGAATAAACCATTAATAACAATAATAAACGATAAATTCATGTAATTTATTTACCAAGTGATGCAGTAATAGTATCTTCTCTTAACATGTATCCTCTTTAACAGTCATTAACATTTTCAAACTTTGCATCCGGCGACTAAATCACTAATGGATTTTGAGTCGTACAAACGACATCGTTTTAAGACCCAAAATAGAGCACCACCTCTGACATATTTTCCCACGCAAATTTAACCATATAAACACATAATACAAATAATAGCATATAATTTTGCTTTACATACAATCGAACCCCACTTAATAAATATAGCTATTTTTCCAAACAAAATTTAGCTAACCCATTGTCAATAACAAGCCATGATTTTGACAACATAAAACCCCACCAAAATTACAGTAACGAACAAATATTTAAAAAAAAAACAAAAACACCAGCAAACAGAATTTTGTTTCCAGCAAACACATACACCACCGAACCCCAAAAGGGATGAAAAACAGCACACAAAAACAGCACACCTTTACAAATCCAGCAATCAAGAGGAACTTCAAGCCACCACAGCAGCGACGGCGACGACACGGCAGAAACCCAGCAACCAAATCCCGGCGACGAGACGGCAAAAACCCCAGCCACCCAGTGCGACGGCAAGAAGGTGAAGTTCTTCCAACCCAACCACCGGCAAGAAGGAAGAAGCAGAGGAAGAAGGAACTTTGGGTATTTAGGAAAGAAACCCACAAAATCCTTCAAACCCTTGAAAGAAACAAGAATGCATAATGAGAGTGATCTTTCAAAATCTTCTCATGCCCCCTAGATTGCTTCCAACTCTCAAGTTTTCGTACTAATGGTTAATGGTTGAAAAGAAAGCCCATAGATTAATGTGCCATTTTATTTATAATATTTCATGAATATTGGGGAATAAAAAATGGTTATTAAAAACATTTTAGAGGCAAATAAAAATATTTAAAGACACTTACAAACGAAAAAATGGAAATACAAAAAAAAAAAAAAAGGAATCAGAAAAAGCGACGTATAAAGAATAAAATACGTCGCCTGTAAAAATTAAAAAGCATATAAATTTTAAGTGTTTTGAAATGTTAAATAAAAAATAAATATACTTGAAAGAAATCAGACTGATTAAAAAATATAAAAAAAAACTCATTCACGTTGTTAAAATATTTTCACTAGTTATTTGATGCTGAGATAAAATCAGATTGGTTAAAAAAATAAAAAAACAAAACTCATTTATGTTGTTTAAATATTTTCACTGGTTATTTGATGCTGGAAGAAAATCAAATTGTTAAAAAGCATGGTTTTTTTGAAAAAAAAAAAAATTGGGTATTAGGCGACGCATAATACTGCTTATGCGTCGCCTATTACTATAATTAAAAAAAAAAAAACTCTCTTTATATTGTTTAAATATTTTCACTGGTTATTTGATGCTGGAAGAAAATCAATTGTTAAAAATGAAGCTTTAAAAAAAAAAAAAACTTTGTGTTATAGGCGACGCATAAAGCTGTTTATGTGTCGCCTATTACTATAATTTTAAAACAAAAAAAAAAAACTTCTTAACTCATTTAAATATTTTCACTGGTTATTTGATGCTCCAACAAAATCAAATTGTTAAAAAGCATGGTTTTTTTGGAAAAAAAAAATGGATATTAGGCGACGCATAATACTGCTTATGCGTCGCCTATTACTATAATTAAAAAAAAAAAACTCTCTTTATATTATTTAAATATTTTCACTGGTTATTTGATGCTCAACTAAAATCAAATTGTTAAAAATGAAGGTTTTAAAAAAAAAAAAAACTTTGGATTATAGGCGACGCATAAGGCTGTCTATGCGTCGCCTATTACTATAATTTAAAAAAAAAAAATCTCTTTATATTGTTTAAATATTTTCACTGGTTATTTGATGCTCAACTAAAATCAAATTGTTAAAAATGAAGGTTTAACAAAAAAAAAAAACTTTGGGTTATAGGCGACGCATAAGGCTGTTTATACGTCGCCTATTACTATAATTTAAATAAAAAAAAAAAACCTTCTTTAACTTGTTTAAATATTTTCACTGGTTATTTGATGCTCCTAGAAAATCAAATTTTTAAAAGAGATGGTTTTCTTTGGGGGGGAAAAAAAAAATTGGTATTAGGCGACGCATAAGGATGCTTATGCGTCTCCTATTACTATAATTAAAAAAAAAAAAAAACTCTCTTTATCTTGTTTAAATATCTTCACCAGTTATTTGATGCTCATATAAAATCAAATTGTTAAAAAAGATGGTTTTTTTTGGGGGGGGCAAAAAAAATGGGTATTAGGCGACGCATAAGGATGCTTATGTGTCACCTATTACTTAATTTAAAAAAAAAAAAAACTCTCTTTATCTTGTTTAAATATCTTCACTGGTTATTTGATGCTCCTAGAAAATCAAATTGTTAAAAAAGATGATTTTTTTTGTGGAAAAAAAAAACCTTCTTAACTTGTTTAAATATTTTTACTGGTTATTTGATGCTCCAACAAAATCAAATTGTTAAAAAGGAAGGTTTTAAAAAAATATATAAAAAATAAATGGGTATTAGGCGACGCATAAAGTAGATTATGCGTCGCCTATTACTGTAATTTAAAAAAAAAAATCCTGTTTATCATCTTTAAATATTTTCACTGGTCATTTGATACTGGAAGAAAATCAAATTGTTAAACAGGAAGATTTGAAAAAAAAAAAAACCTTCTCTAACTAGTCTAAATATTTTAACTGGTTATTTGATCCTCCAAGAAAATCAAATTGTTAAAAAGATTGGTTTTTTTTTAGAAAAAAAAAAGAGGGATATTAGGCGACGCATAAAGCTGTTTATGCGTCGCCTATTACTATAATTTAAAAAAACAAAAACTCTCTTTATCTTGTTTAACTATTTTCACTGGTTATTTGATGCTGGAAGAAAATCAATTGTTAAAAATGAAGCTTTAAAAAAAAAAAAAAACTTTGTGTTATAGGCGACGCATAAAGCTGTTTATGCGTCGCCTATTACTATAATTTTAAAACAAAAAAAAAAATTGGTTAATAGGCGACGCATAAACAGCCTTATGCCTCGCCTAATATTATAATTTAAAGTTTAAATATTTTCACTGGTTATTTGATTCTCCAAGAAAATTAAATTGTTAAACAGGAAGATTTTTTTTAAAAAAAAAAAAAACCTTCTCTAACTAGTTTAATTATTTTCACTTTTTATTTGATGCTCCAAGAAAATCAAATTGTTAAAAAGGATGGTTTTTTTGAAAAAAAATAAAAATGGGGTATTAGGCGACGCATAAGGCTGTTTATGCATCGCCTATTACTCTAATTTAAAATAAAAAAAAACTTTCTTTATCTTATTTAAATATTTTCACTGGTTATTTGATGCTCAAAGAAAATCAAATTGTTAAAAAGGAAGGTTTTTTTTTTTTTATAAAAAATAACTTTTGGTATTAGGCGACTCATAATTTTGTTTATGCGTCGCCGATTACTATGATTAAAAAAAAAAAAACTTTCTTTATGTTATTTAAATATTTTCACTGGTTATTTGATGCTGAAATAATATCATATTGATTAAACAGAAAGATCACAAACCCAAAAAAATAAATTATTTGCTCATAAGCGACTCATAAATATTTTAATGCGTCGCTTTTTATTTGAAATGTCCTTCCCAAATGTAGTCTATTAGTTTATTTGGGTTCATATAAACTATCACTGATAGCCGAAAACATGAAAGTGCAACTCGTTGAACATACTTACTTCGAGCAATTGGACTATGGGTCCTTGCTTTAGACCAATTTACAATTGTTATATCCTATCTCAAATTATGTCGTGAGATGTGTTTTTGTGTTTGTGTATACTCATCATATATGAGAATAATTGAAAAGAGCATTGAGAGAACTGTTTTATATTTTTAGATTAATTGACTTGGTGTTCATTGGAATGCTATGTGAAAATTTTTTTTGAATGTAATTTTAAAAAAAGTGACACAAATTAAAAAATAAATTTTAATTACTATTGGATAAGGCGACCCTTTTATACGTAAATGCGTCGCCTGTTTCTATCAATGAGTCGCTAGATCATCTACCTTTTTAAATGTAAAATTACCATTTTAGAATTATTGCCAAAAGTTTAAGAAGGAAATAAACAGTACTTGGAGAAACTTATTTGTTTTAAAAGAATTAAAAAAAGAGCGTCTATGAAACTGTTTATCCTTTAGCGACACAGTTTATCTGAATACGTCGCCTGTTTATCCAATTTCTTAAAATTTTTGGCGCGTTTTCAAAATTTACGCGGGATTTTGAATACCATTTCTTTTCACAAAATATGTGTTAGTACACTTCATAATAGGTGTTAGAATTGGAAGCAATCTAAAAGAGACTTGAAGAGTGGGATATTTCGTGTTTAATTTTCCATTTGCTTGCATTGCTATCTGGAAGTTGGATTTCTTTCTTCGTGGATTCTTCTTTCTTCGTCAACCTCGTGGTTAGCTTGGATTCTTCTTTCTTCATCTCCCTCGTGGTTAGCTTGGATTCTTCTTTCTTAGTCTCCATGGTTTCGGTGAGTTTCTTTTCGCTTTATGATTGGCGGTGACATGTGGTGGATTGGGTTATTTTTTATTTATTTATTCATTATACCCGAAGGTTGGGTTCGCTGGGTTTTCTTAATCTTGTTTTTGTGGATAATTTGTTTTCGATGGGTTTTCTTAATCTTGCTTTTGTTGATAATTTGTTTGCGATGGGTTTTCTTAATCTCGCTTTTGTGGATAATTTGTTTGCGATGGGTTTTCTTAATCTTGCTTCGATGGGTTTCTTAATCTTGCTTTTGTCGATAATTTGTTTGAGATGGGTTTTCTTAATCTTGCTTTTGTCGATAATTTGTTTGCAATGGGTTTTCTTAATCTTGCTTCGATGGGTTTCTTAATCTTGCTTTTGTCGATAATTTGTTTGCGATGGGTTTTCTTAATCTTGCTTTTGTCTCAAATTTTTTTTATGATATTGTTTGATATTGTTCTGTTTAGATTGGTAGGGAAATGGATAAATCGTGGATAACGAAGGATAGAACCTCAAGCGATTTTGCTAAGGGGGTGAGTGAATTTTTGAAATTTAGCATGGAGAATGCCAATGATTGTAATGCCATACGGTGTCCTTGCATGCAATGCGGGAATATGAAAATCCATACTATTAGGGATATTAAAAGCCATATATATTGGAATGGGTTTGATGTCAACTATCGGCGATGGATTTGGCATGGTGAGTCATGTGCTGATGGTATTAGACCATCTTCTCATTTTGGGAATATTAATGTAGAATATAATGAAAATAATAGTAGTAGTAAGGAAGATGTGGCTTTCAATAGCTTAGGCATGACCCGTGCTGCATTAGAAACTTTTGATAATGATCCTAATGAATTTGCTACCTTATTGGAGGATGCGGAGAAACCTTTGTACCTAGGTTGTACCAAATTTACCAAGTTGTCGGCTTTGGTTAAATTGTACAACTTAAAGGTAAGATATGGATATTCTGATAAGAGCTTTGATGTATTGTTGCAATTGTTATCCCAGATGTTGCCAAATGACAATGTGTTGCGAACCTCCATGTACAATGTTAAGAAGACTTTGAGTGCTTTGGGAATGGAGTACATCAAGATTCATGCATGTCCTAAAAGTTGTATTCTGTTTAGGAAGGAATATGTGGACCTTAATGAATGTCCTAAATGTGGATCTGCTAGATGGAAAATTGATAAGAATGGAGTTGCTAGCAATATTCCAAATAAAGTTTTATGGTACTTTCCTATTATTCCGCGTTTTAAACGAATGTTTCGTAGTGTTGAAACAGCTAAGAATTTGACATGGCATGCCAATGGGAGAAAGGTTAAGACAGGGGAAATGCAACACCCTGCGGATTCTCCATCTTGGAAGTTGGTTGATCATTTATGGCCAAACTTTTCATCCGAAGATAGGAATTTGAGACTTGGGATCGCGGCCGATGGAGTTAATCCACATAATATGTTGAGTAGTAGGTATAGTTGTTGGCCTGTGATGATGGTTGTGTATAATCTTCCTCCTTGGTTGTGTATGAAGCGGAAATTTATGATGTTAAGTCTTCTAATTTCTGGACCGAAGCAACCAGGAAATCAAATTGATGTATACATGGAGTCGTTAGTTGAAGACCTGCAGCGGTTGTGGAATGAGGGTGTTACGGTCTTCGATGCTTACCGTTAGGAGAAATTCACGTTGAAGGCAGTGTTGCTATGGACAATAAATGATTTCCCAGCTTATGGTAACTTGTCCGGTCATGCGGTGAAGGGATATTATGCTTGTCCAATTTGCAGTGAAAATACTTTTGCTACAAGGCTAAAGCATGGAAAAAAAATGAGTTTTACCGGGCATAGAAGATTTCGTCTTCCAAATCATCAATATAGAAGGCAAAAGAAGGCTTTCAATGGATTTCAAGAATTTGGAGTGCCTCCAAAACCGTTGACTGGAGAAGAAATCTTAGATAAGCTTAATGCAATGAGATTTGATAACTCACACAAGAGGAAAAGGACTGTTGATTCTGAAGAATGTTGGAAGAGGAAGTCCATTTTTTTTGAATTGGAATATTGGAAATTTATCCATGTACGACATAATTTAGATGTCATGCATATTGAGAAAAACGTTTGTGAGAGCATATATGGTACATTGCTCAATATTCCTGGTAAGACGAAGGACGGAGTTAATGCTCGGTTAGATTTACAAGAAATGGGTTTGCGGAAAGACTTGGCCCCTAAGCCTCAAGGAAATCGAACTTTCCTACCACCGGCCTGTTATACATTATCAAAGCATGAGAAGAAATTGTTTTGTAAGTGTTTAGCGGACTTAAAGGTTCCAGATGGTTATTCTTCAAACTTTAGGAATCTTGTTTCAATGGAGGACTTAAAGATGGTAGGATTGAAATCTCATGATTGTCATACATTGATGCAACAACTCTTGCCTCTTGCAATTCGTGCAATCCTTCTTAAACATATGAGACATGCAATTGCAAGACTTTGTTTTTTCTTCAATGCAATTTGCAAGAAGTTTATCATTGTTGCTGAATTGGAAAATATTCAAAATGATCTTGTCACAACTTTGTGCCTTTTAGAGAAATTCTTTCCACAATCATTTTTTGATGTAATGGTTCATCTAACTGTACATTTGGTTCGAGAGGTAAGATTGTGTGGACCAGTACATTTCAGGTGGATGTACCCGTTTGAGAGGTACATGAAAGTATTGAAAAGTTATGTTCGAAACAAAAATCGGCCAGAAGGTTGTATTGCCGAGGGTTACATATGTGAAGAAGTGATTGAGTTTTGTAGTGAATTTCAAAGAGGATTAAATGCAGTTGGAAACCCAATTGGTAGATATCAAAAGTTAAATGATAAGGATGATGTTGGTGCCCCATTTAAAGGTGGAAAAAATCAATCAATTGATCAACAACTTTGGGAGCAAGTTCATAGATATATACTTTTGAATACACCAGAAGTGGAACCGTATGTCAGGTGCGTATATACATGTTAATGTATAAATTAGTTGATATTTTTAATATATATATATATATATATATCAACATGTATAATTTAGTTGATATTTTGAATATATTAATAGGCATCGATAAGTTGATATGTTGGATATTTTTATTAATTACAACAACTTTTATTTGTTTTAGTATTCATTTTGAAGTCTTGAAGTCAAGCAAAAAAAATCGAGGAAAAAAAGCAAAATGGTTTCAAGACGAACACAAACGTACATTTACGTACTGGTTACGTGATAAGGTATGGGAAAGTTAAATATTCAATATATAATATCATTGTTTTAGCTTTAATTTTTCATATTTTTCTATTGACTAGATTGCACAAGAGCGAAGTCAACCTAATCACACAGTGTCTGAAACATTACGATGGTTAGCCCATGGTCCGCAATGGGTGGTAACGAAACATGAAGGATATGTCATTAGAGGGGTTAGATTCAACACTATAAATATGGATAATAAGAGGGTCACCCAGAATAGTGGTGTCAAAGTTATTGCCAAAAGTGAGCATTTTGCTAGTGCTAAGGATAATAACCCAATTTTAGCCGAGATGACATACTATGGGATCATAAGAGAGATTTGGGACGTCGATTACACTATGTTTCGAATTCTAGTGTTCAAGTGTGATTGGGTTGACAGCAGTGGTGTGAAAGTTGATGAGATGGGGTTTACATGTCTTAACTTTAGTAAAATTGGATATAAATCTGACCCATTCATCATGGCTTCACAAGTTCAACAAATATTTTATGTTGAAGATCAACCTGACTCGAGATGGTCTGTTGTTTTAACTCCACCACGACATTGTACTTTGGTTGAAGAAGATGTTCTTGGCGATACTACAATGGCTCACAATCCATTTGCCATACAATTGCCAAGTGTTGATGAAAATGATAATGAGGATGATGTGAGAGTGGCTATGTTCGTAATGACTGTGAGGGGATATGGATAAACAATATCTTCTAAATAAATTGGTACGTATATTTATTAACTTATAATTATATTTTAAGTAATATTTATTTATTCATTGTGTGGATTTTTCTTATGTGTTTTCCACTTTAATTAGGAGAATATGTGCCACGCCAAACCTTAAGAAGGTAAATATTCATTAAATTTTCATTTGCCAAATTACAATTTAATTTATTAATTATGATTAAGTTTTTATTAATTTATTTTGCGTCAGTGCTAACAAATTTTTTTATTTTTTCATATGCAGTATGAGGGCGTAATATCGTCAACACGAGTACATCAACTTCCATCTCAATAAATATGCATATGTAAAAATATGTCAATGAGATTATATTTAATTATATTGATTATTGTTTTGTTATGAACAAGTATTTATTTTAAATTTTTATATTCTAATTATTTTGGATGAAGTTAGTTTGGGTTTTTTGCTATTATAATTAATTTTATATTTTAATAAATTTTTATGAAGATAAATCTAAAAAAATATAAAAGAAATGGCGGTTTATGAAGATAACTAAAAGTCGCCTAAAATATATAACGACATATAATAAGATCAATTTGGCGACTCATAAATTTCGCGACTCTACACAAAATGTCGCTTAAAGAATTATTCAATTTTTAGCGACATAAATATATTGTTGTATATGTCGCTAAATAGGTAAAAGGGTCGCTAAAAATTCATAAATATGCGACTCTTATAATTTGTCGCTAACACATGAACGGTCGCTAATATGGCGACACTAAAAACTCCTCGCTAATTGTTACGGGTCGTTAAAAAACTGATCCACACAATTTGTCGCTAAAAATAATACGTTGTTAAATAGGCGACAAAAAAGCGTCGCTAAAAATTCATGAGACGCCAATTTAGAGACACTAAAAAATAGTCGCTAAAAATATATGGTTGTTAAAAGAGAGACTCACATAATTCGTCGCAAAAAATAACGCGTCGCTAAATAGGCGACAAAAAAATATGTCGCTAAAAATGAATGAGTCGCTATTCAGGAAGCATTTTTAGCGACATAATTATTTGGCGACGAATCACGTAAGTGTCGCTAAAAATTTATTAGCGACTTTATTATAAAAAGTTGCTATTTTATTAGTCGCTATAAGTACATCACTGTATGAGTCGCTAAAAATTAAATGTACGTCGCTAAAAATTTTTATTAGGCGACTGTTATTATACGTCGCCTGTTATCTTATATATTTTGCGACAAAATATTTGGCGACTCCGTCAAATGCGTCGCTGTTTATTTAGTGCGACGCGTACTTGCGTCGTGTATCAGCTCGATTTAGTAGTACCAGTCATTTATGAGATGGAATCGGTGGCAGATTCTCACCATGGCGTGCAGGTGGTGGTTTGCAGATACCTATTTTCTTTTGCGAATGTAATGCTAAATTCGGAGTTGGATTGACAAAATGAACTGGGAGTACTACTGGGTTTTTTTTTGGGGGGTTTCCAGTCGTTTATGTGATGGAATCGGTGGCGGATTCTCACCATGGCGTGCAGGTGGTGGTTTGCGATTATGTGATTCCGTGACATTGTGGACTGGGAGTCCTACTGGTTTTTGGTTTTGTTTGGGAGACTTATGTTGGTACGAAGGATCAGCATGAGCGGTCAGAAGAACAACCACGCAGCGGAATAAAACTAGCAAATGCGAGCTGGAAGACATTTATTACTAGTTTTTTTGTGCACTCGTTTGAGCTTCTGATGGTTTGGTGCGAAGAACGATTCTAGTGTTACACCTATTTATAAAGGTCTTACCAGGTGCCTTTTTAGTTGTGCAATTCAATGTTTTAATTATTTATAAAACAAAGTGTGGTGATTTCAGAGGATTAACGTTGTGGACTGACAGTGCGGAGGCTTATTTTCGTACGAAGGATCAGCATGAGTGGTAAGAATAACAACCACGCAAAGAACAAAATCAGCATAATAATTGTATAATTGTTTTAAATAATATGACCTCCTAAATTTAAATACAATATCTATGTAAATTATTTTTATTCCAATTACAATATTCACCCTTTTTCCGTTATTAGTTGGAAATTTAGTTTTCGCTTCTTTTTTTTTTAACATTATAATTAGAAAATTTAGTTAAAATAATGAAAATTTTGATATTATTTTTTATTTACGGTATACATATAGTTTAATGGAAAGTATTAATGTTATTTTCTTTAAAACTAGCGACTGCTGGCTGGAAGACATATTTAAAAAAAATAAAATAATAAAATAAAAGGTTAATAACCAAAAAAGCAGAGTGAGTTTGAAAGAAAAAAATAAATGAATAATAAAATAGGCAAATTTAATCAAACAGAAATAGAAAATAGAAATAACAGCAAATCAATTAGAAAATCAAACAGGCTGAAATACAGATCATGAAACCCCAAGCACTCGATGACGGCTGATGCATGGGTTGGGGGGTTTAGAACCTCACTGTCTATATAATTAAGCCTGGTGATGGCTTATGCAGAGGGTTGGGGTATCCGGTCGTTAATGAGATGAAATCGGTTGAAATTGTCACCATGGCCTGCCGGGGGTGGGCGGCGCATTCTTGTTTTCTGAATGAAATGGATATTTACAAGTCAAATCATATTTATTTATTTTTTGCTAGTGTGGCTGGCCCAGGCACCCCTTCCTCCAAGGGTCGAACCCCATACCACAGCCTGGGTTGTGGCTGGCAACCCTGTGGCACCACAGCCTGGGTGGCTGTGGCTGCCTCTGCCACTGCCACTGCAACCATAAGTGAAATGATATTTATAAGTGAAAGTTTATAAAAATTTATGCAATATTTATTTTTTATAATTCTATAAAGTTTAAAAAAGTTTATCAATAAAAATGTTTATAAAAATTTTAAAAAGTTATTTTAATTATGTAAACGTTACAAAATTTGTAAAAATCTATATATTCTGTAAAAGTCGATCAGTCAAAAAAAATTATTAAAAGTCTTTTAAAATATAAAATTAAAAACACCCTTTTGAGTAAATTTTTGACACGTCAAGCAATAACCATTTTTTTTTAGTGTTTTAAGAAGATTCGAGAACATCACCAACGCCACGCCTCACATGGTTACGTGCTCAAAATTATGGGTGAGACTAGTAATAACCATTTTTTTTAGTGTTTTAAGAAAATTCGAGAAGATCACCAACGCCACGCCTCACATGGTTACGGTGCTCAAAATTACGCCGATCGAGGGTGGCTTTTTTTATTTTATTTTAATATTTTTTATATGTAAAAAGCTGCTGGGTCACATGTAGGATGCCCACACATGCAGCTCCACCCACACGTGGCTAACAAATGTTTTGCTAATTCCCCACTGTAATAAAATTTGTAGGATTTATAATATTAAATAGTATAATTTTTAATCGTTAAAAGAAGTATAATAATATAATTAAATAAAATATATATTTATCAATATCTTTTTTTTTATAAATATTATTAAAAAAGTAATATCAAAATTTAACATTAATATTCATATTTATTATTAAAAAAGATATATCAATATTAAAATTTTAAAATATTAATAACAAAAAATAAGTTATCTTTGAAGATGTTCTAACAATATTACTCAACTGATTGTTAATAGATGACATACGATAATGATGCATTAACACGTTAAAAAATTATTAATTTATTAAAATGTGATATTATAAATTTGTAATATATTATCTCAAGGTCCACGTGCAAATTCAAAAAAAGTTTCTTTTTAATAATTTAAATAAATAATAAAATAAGAAGTGGTGTGCCGTTTGTGTGTGTGATGTAACTATATATAATAATAATAATAATAATATATTAATATTTGAAATAATATAAATTATTGAATATTATTTGTGATTGGATTCAATATGTTTTGTTTTACTTGATTCAAAATATTTTAATATATTTTTTTCTTTTCAATATATATTTTATAATTTTAAAAAATAATTCACATTCCGATTTACAATTCTACAACATTATATATATATATATATATATATTTGAAAGAAAATGGAAATTCAATTACGAGAGAGCAACAGCAGATACATGATCATGTAAGTAGGAGAGATGACAGCCAATAAGGACCGTCGTCAACCCACACAATGGGCTCAGTACAATTCAACATTCAAGGCTTCTTTTGCAAGTTTAGGAGCCACGACATTGTTAACACGATCGAAAAGTAAAATCAAAAGAAACAGAAGTAAAACTTCGAGCTAATAACTGAATTTCTTCAAACAGAGGACCATGAACTGAAATTTTTTTATTAGACTTAATTCCCTCCATTGCCAACTTATTAGAATCACCCTCAATGTTACAGCAGGTTGTAAAACCAAGATCAGAAACCAAAAGGAGATCTTACTTAATCTCTGTAGCCAACGGATAAGAGGTAAAGGAACTGGTTTTCGACAATTATGCGAAGCTATCAGTTATTAAAAAGAAAAAAATGATGCAAGGACCTTAAACTCTTGGAAGTCCCCACATATACGATAGTTATAAATAGGTGTAACAGTCGAATCGTTCTTCGCAGCAAACCATTAGAAGCTCTAATTAGTGCACAGAAAAACTAGTAATAGCCTTCTAGGTCGCATTTTCTAGTTTTATTCCCTTGCGTGGTTGTTCTTCTGACCACTCATGCTGATCCTTCATACGGACATAAATCTCCCAAATAAAACCAAAAATCAGTAGTACTCCCAGTCCATAATGTCAATCCAACTCCGAATTTACCATTACATTCACAAAAAAAAAAGAAAAAAAAAAAAAGAAAAAAAAAAGGGGTATCCGCAAACCACCATCTGCACACCATGGTGAGAATCTGCCACCGGTTCCATCTCACAAACCACTGGAGACACCAACCCCTGCATAAGCCGTATATGTGTGTATATATATATTGCTTCTGAGCATAAATCCAACATTAATTACCCATATATATGTATATATTTATATATATCTTATCATTACAATAATTTTTTTTTTCTTTTTCAGTGTTTTGAATCCATAATTTTGCTAACATAAGTCTCAGTGTCTTATCTACTAAGTTAAAAACTTTCTTGATTAATTACTCATATATCTTAAAGCATCTCTGAAGGATTTTCTATTCTTTCTATATTTTTTATTTTAAAGAGCTAAATTCTTAAAAATATGCTTCAATCAACTTTTTATTTTAACTTAAAAAAAAAAAAATTTTGGTCTCCAAATGTAATTTAATATTGAAAAAAGTTTTTAAACCACTTTTATGTTTTTTTATTATTAATTATTATCCTTTTTATCTTTTAATTATTAATAATTAAGTTGAAATTCAAATAAAAAATGAAAAAAGCAAATATAACAACAAATATTTATTAAAAAATAATAAAAATATTATATAAAAAAGATTGTTGAAAAATTTTTAAATTCAACTTTTTATGGTAAAATATATTTTTTATCAATAAAAAAAGTACTCTTCATTTTAAAATACCTTTTTAAAATAAAATAAAATAAAATAACCACCCTCGAGCAGCGTGAGCCAGCTTACTCATAGTGCGATTTTTGGCACCGTAACCACGTGAGAACATGGCGTTGGTTATCTTCTCGAAGCTTCTTTCAACACTAAAAAAATAGTTATTACTTAATGTGCCAAAAATTTATTCAAAAGGAAAGGGTGTTTTTTATTTTGTATTTTAAAAGATTTTTAATAATATTTTGAAATGATTGATTTATAGAGAGTGTATAAATTTTACAAACTTTATAGAATTATAAGTCGCTCTCATAAATTTTTATAAACTTTGATATTAATAGACTTTCGTAGACTTTTTACATAAACTTTCATTGACTTATAAATATCATATGGATATTGTAATAAGAAAATTTAAAAAATTTATAATTCTTTTAGTATTAAAAAAATTATGAGACATTTCACTTTTAATATTAAGCAAAAATAAATAACATGTAAAGAATAATAAAAAAATAACCATCAATGCCATTTCTTGAATCAAAAGGCTAGTTTATTGCACTTTGATATATATATATATATATATTAAAAAATAAAAATCAATTGTTGCAATTTTTTTTTTATTAAAAGAATGTTTTTAACATAAACACATCGGTTAAAAAAAAAATGGTGTAATTCTATCTTGTTTAAAAAATTAGAAAAACATTATAACATAAACACATCGGTTAAAAAAAAATGGTGTAATTCTATCTTGTTTAAAAAATTAGAAAAACATTATAACATAAACACATCGGTTAAAAAAAAAATGGTGTAATTCTATCTTGTTTAAAAAATTAGAAAATTGTTTAAAAAGTATAAGGTTCAAATTTACTAATAATTAAATAAATTATAGCTAAAATTGATTAAACTATATATAAAATAGCCCCGTTTAAGAAACTTAAATTCATTAAATCTCAGCACCCATTTCTTAACATTGCATATTGTTTACTCTTCCCAAAAAAAAAAAATAATAATAATTGCATATTGTGTAGAGATGTACTGAAACATTAGGCTAAATTACATTTTGATAATTTGAAATTTTAGAGTTATGCGATTTTAGTTTTAAATTTTTATTTATGCAAATTAGACCATAAAATTTCAAAATCATTAAAAATTGATCTAATTTCTATAGATGCTGATGTCAACATGATATGATGGTTACATCATAATTTTTTCAAAAATAAAAAATATTTTTAAAAAATAAAAAAATACATTTGTTAGTTTTCCATTTTATTTTTATGGTTTATAATTGAAAATTTGTATCCATTCCTTTTTTATTTAAATTAAAATACTCACAATCATAATTAAATATTTTTTGGACCTAAACTTAGATCAAAAAATTAAAATTAAAATAAAATTGAAATTTGGGGTCTAATAAAATAATTTTATAAGACCAAAGACTAAAAATAATTTTTTATGCCCAAATTAAAAAACAAAAATTAGACCCAATTACCAAAATAAAAATTAGACCAAAAATTAAAAATAAAATACAATTTTTTTGCCTAATTTTTACCATAATTCATTTTTCAGAAATAACAGATAATTTTTTTTTATAAAAATTTGAAACAAGTACATTTTTATAGGACCCAAAAACAAAAAAAAAAAAAGGGACAAAAATAGTCTGATTTTTTACATTTGATCTAACGAATTATAGACCAAAATACCAATATGGAAATGAATTATGGTCTTCTTTTCATTTTTGAAATCTTTTTCCATTTGACCAAAAAAAGAATTCATTCAAAATGGAAAAATAAAAATTTAACCCAAAAAATAAAATGGAGGCAATTTTTCCATTTTCGAAAAATTTTACTATTTTATAAAATGGAGGCAATTTTTCCATTTTCGAAAAATTTTACTATTTTTCCATTTTGATATATTTTAATTAATTTTTTCATTTTTGGCCTCCATTTTGGTCTGATTAATTTTAATGCTTGGTTTAATAAAATTATTTTGAAATCAAACTTTTAAATTTTATTTTAATATTTATTTTTGGTCTAATTTTAGGTTAAAATATTTAATTATGATTATGGATATTTTAATTTAAATAAAAAGAAAGAGATACTATTTTCCAAATAAAAAAATCATAAAATAAAAAATAAAAAAATAACAAATGAATTATTTTTTCAATTTTTTTAAAAGCCTTATTTTTTAGAAAAATATTTCTATTTTAAAACTTTTTGGTCTAATTTTATTTTCTTATTTTTGGTCTTTTTTTTTGGTTTGAGCATAAAAATTTTAATTTTTTATCTAAAAAATATTTTTACAAGGCTAAAAATTTCCATTTTATTTTAATTTTAATTTTTAGGTCTAATTTAGTTCCAAAAATATTTAACTATGATTGTGGGTATTTTAATTTAAATAAAGAAGAATGAATACAATTTTCCAAATTAAAATTCAAAAATTTAAAATGGAAAAATAATAGTTGTATTTTTTTCAAAATTTTTAAAATATATATATATTTTTTATTTCTCTAAAAAATAATTAAAACATTAGCATGAGATCATGCTAACATCGGCACTGTTGATTTTAACTCCATCATTATAAATTGGTTTAATTTGCAACTATTTTGAAATTTCAAAGTTTCATATAAATTAAAAGTTCAGAGTTGAAATCACACAGCCCTAAAACTTTCTTAAAACTTTAGAGTTCCAAAATGCAATTTATCCAAAACATTTTATATGTTTGATCTTCATAGTAACATATTGTATTTTTTTGTAATGTATCTTGTTTCTTGTTAAAGAAATTTTTTTATTTACACATGATCTATTGAACTTTCAAATTAAAATATATAAACTCAAATTAATTAATTAAATTATCACCTAATCATGTGCGCTACCATATTATACTTAAAAAAAATAAAGAAAAATATAACAAAAATATTTAAGTGAACAGAGTTATTCTTCACAATGGTTAATAGTACATAAAAATAACAAAATTATTGTATTTTCAAAATTAAATATTAAATATATGAATTAAAATATTACATATAAAAAATAAAAAAGTACTAAATTTTTAAATAAATATGGTATATATGTATATATATATTTCATAAATACCATCTTTTAACTTGTTAATGCATTTTTATCATATGCCACTATTAACAATCCTTGAGTAATATGTCTTATTTTATTGACATTGTTAGAACATCTCCAGTGATAAATTGTTTTTTGTTATTGACATTTTAAAATTTTAAAATTGATATATCTTCTTTGATGATAAATGTAAATATCAACAATAAATTTTATTAGTGCCTCTTCAATAATATATGATAAAATATAGCATTGATAAATATATATTTATTTAATTATATTATTGTATTTTTTTAACTTTAACAATTAAAAACATTAAAAATTAAAAATTAAAAATTATATTACTTAATACTGTACACGCTACAAATTTTATTACAGTGGCGCACGAGCAAGAACATTTGTTAGTCACATGTCGGTGGACCATACATGTGGTGGATCCAATATGTAACCCAGCAGCTTTTTACATATAAAAAAAAAAAGCCACCGTCGAGCGGCGTGAGCGAGTAACAGAGGATCACCCTGAAAGACTAGATAATTATTATTTTTTTTATTATAATAATTTTTTCCTTCGGATATTTCAAATATCAAGGATGTGAGCGAGTAACTTATAACGAAGCTAACCACACTTGTTTTATAAATAATTAAAACATAAGAAATTATTGAGTACACATCAGAAGCTCAGACTAGTGTAACAGTAGAATCGTTCTTCGCACCAAATCATCATAGGCTCAAACTAGTGTACAAATAAATACCAGCTCGAATTTTCTAGTTTTATTCCTTTGCTTGGTTGTTCTTCTGAGCACTCATGCTGATCCTTCATACGAACATAAGAATGTGTATGGAATAATTTGTCTTAAAAAATTGCATTTCAACTAAAAGGCACATGGTAAGACCTTTATAAATAGGTGTAACAGTAGAATCGTTCTTCGCAGCAAACCATCACAAGCTCAAACTAGTGCACAAATAAACTAGTAGTAAATATGTCTTCCAGCTCGCATTTGATAGTTTTATTCCTTTGCGTGGTTGTTCTTCTGACCAGTCATGCTGATCCTTCATACGAACATAAGTCTCCCAAAGGAAACCCAAAACCATTAGTAAACAGAGGTCATACAATACATATATATATGAATAGTAAACAGCTACGTACTACGTAATACATATGATAAGTATACATAACCATAATTATCCCCTAATCCCTTTATCCTTATCTCTACACAATCTCATATCCTTTAGGATATCTTCACCTTTATCACATAGGTGGCCACACGGGTTGTCATCATCTTTTGGGTGGTTGACATTCTTTGTTATTCTGGCAGTATCTGTTGTGTGAGGTTTATCACTTTGAAAAACTTTAATTTTCCTGTCAAATTGATTTTCTACCAGCCGTTGAAATTTCAAGAAACAATCATAAAATTCAGATTTTTTCTTTAAAGGAAACAACCAGCAGAATCTACTAAAATCATCCACAAAAATAGCATAGAATAAGAAACCTTGATTTGAGGCAATTGGAGCTGGACCCCATAAATCACAGTGTATTTTATCTAATGGAAAATCACAGAAAGATTCAGATTCCTTAAAAGCAAGCTTACATCTCTTGCCCATTTGGCAACTATCACAAAGTTTATAATTATTCATCCAACTAGAGATAGACAAATCCTTATTTTTATTTAAAACTTGTAAAACTTTAGAATGTGGATGTCCTAGGCGTTGGTGCCAAATTCCTGAAGATGCTTGACCTCCTTTGATGGCATTCAAAACTGTTAGGTATCCATTATCCAAAGCATAAAGTCCTTCTTTCTTATGCCCCTTCGCTATTGTCTTCTGATTTTTGTCCTTAATCACAAAACCAGAGGATGTAAATTCAACAGTGCATGAGTTATCATGAGTAAGCTTGCTAATTGAAAGCAAATTTTTGGTTAAGTTAGGTACAACCAAAACATCATTCAAAGATAATTTGTGATTTCCATTTATAATTGTAGTGCTACCTGTGTGAGAAATAGGTAGAGCTTGTCCATTCCCAAAATGTATCATATCATTGCCTATGTAAGGTTTCTTAAGAGACAGGATACCTGGGCTATTAATCATATGAGCATTTGCTCCACTGTCAGCATAAAATTGACTGCTACCAGCATCTTTGAAGGAAGTATGAGCTTCTACCCGTGGTTCATCTTTGTCCAAATAATCATACCTATACCAACACTTGGAAGCAGTATGGTATGGCATCTCACAAATTTGACATATAATAGGAGAGTTAGCACTAGAATGATTACCATTTTTGTCACTCCTTTGTATCTGCTGGTTTTGAATTCTTGATGGTCCCCGGATCCATCGATTTTCCTCCTGTTGAGTTTGCCGATTCCATCTACTATCGTCATAATTACGATGTGGTGCAAATCGGTTTGCAGGAGCAAAACCTCGTCCCCGTGAGGAGAAACGGCCACCTCCACGATTTCCACGTCCTCTACTACGCTGACCAATAAAGGCTTGATTGAGATCAATTTGTTTAACTTCTTCCTGATCTAGCAGCATCTGTTCATGACTTCTCAAGGCTAAGACGAATTGTGTGAAGGTCGGGTAAGGTTGTTTAGAGAGCATTGCCAATCTAAAGTCTTGATATTTTTGTCCTAATCCCCGAGATAAGTGAAAACACTTATCTAAATCTTCAACCGGTTTCCCGATGGCTGCCAAATTATCACACAGGGTGTTGAAACGTTTGATAAACTCATCGATTGAGGAATTACCTTTTCGCAATCCCATGAGACTATCAGTTAAGAATATCTCCTTCTCTTTGGTAGCAGGTAACAAATGTTCTTCTATTTTGCTCCACACAAGATATGCAGTATCTAATCCAAAAGTGAAACTCAGAATATCAATGGACATTGTTCCCAACAGCCATGTAATTAAAAGGCCATCGTTACTCATCCACAACATATGATTAGGATTTATGACCTGTCTGGTTTCATCGCTCGAATCGGAAAGCTTAGCCAATGGAATGGTATCATCAAGGATATGATGATAGATTCCTAAGCTTCGGATGAGAGGAATAATCTGTGCCCGCCATAAAAGATAGTTTGTTGAATCTAACTTGATTGAGATAAGACTGGAGCATTGATGAAAAGATTGAATTGTCAATCTCGGTTCCACCTCAGTGATAACATTCAGATTGATCTTTGAGTGCTCTGATACCATGATGAAACTCAAGATTAACAATAATATTTAAGAAATAATGTCTTATAAGAATTGCTCTGTTTTCACGTTAATCAAACAGAGGTCATACAATACATATATATATGAATAGTAAACAGCTACGTACTACGTAATACATATGATAAGTATACATAACCATAATTATCCCCTAATCCCTTTATCCTTATCTCTACACAATCTCATATCCTTTAGGATATCTTCACCTTTATCACATAGGTGGCCACACGGGTTGTCATCATCTTTTGGGTGGTTGACATTCTTTGTTATTCTGGCAGTATCTGTTGTGTGAGGTTTATCAAGTACTCCCAGTCCACAATGTCAATCCAACTCCGAATTTACCATTACATTCGCAAAATAAAATAAGAGTGCACCGCCCACCCCCGGCACGCCATGGCGAGAAACCCCCACCGATTACATTCACAAAAGAAAACCACCACCTCCAAGCCACGGTGAGAATCCGCCACCAATTCCATCTCATAACCCCAACCCCTGCATAAGCCGTCACCAGGCTTAATTATATAGACAGTGAGATGCTAAACCCCCCAAACGATGCATCAGCCGTCACAGGGCTTAATGATAATATAGAAAATGAGGTAGCATAATAATAAGAGAAATGACGTTCCTTCGTCATCGAGTGCTTGGGGTTTCATGATCTGTATTTCAGTCTGTGTGATTTTCTGATGGATTTCTTTTTGTTATTAGTATTAACGCAAGAGACAAGCAGTAGTGTGTATGTGTGTGACTCTTTTTTATTACAATATGGGGAAGGTGAACGTGGAGATGTATTCTCATTGATTTTATCACTGAATCAAGTTTATGAATGTTTATCTGTGTCACCTTTATGTCATGAATTTGTGCATGTTTTTTGTTATTAACCTTTTTTTTTTTTTTTTTATTTGGTGCTAATGGAGCATCTTGAACTTGGATACTTTATGATGGTTTTTGTTTTCAAGTGATTATTGCATTTTTCTTTTTTGAAATGGGGCGAAGAGGAAAGAAGATAGATTGGGATGGATTTGGAAATTTTGAAATGGATTTGTATGGAACGATGGTGCGGGAAGGGAAATTTTGACAATTTTTCTCACATGACTTGCAATTCAATCTCAGCCTCCGTGTCCATGGTAGACAATCCTATGTCTATAGCATTTTGGCATGTTTTTTGTCCGAACATTAACCATCCGGTTAGTCTTGATCGTAGACAAACTCTATGTGTATATATATATATATATATATTTTATCATTACAATAATTTTTTCTTTTCTTTTCAGTGTTCTGAATCCATGATTCTGCTGTCATAAGTGTGAGTGTCTTATCTAATAAGTTAAAAATATACTTCAATCTACTTTTTATTTTTATTTTAAAAAAAAAAAGATTTTGCTCTTCAAATATAATTTAATATTGAAACAAGTTTTTAAACCACTTTTATGTTTTAATTGTTAATTTTTATTCTTTTTATCTTTTAATTATTAATAATTAAGATGAAATTCAAATAAAAAATTGAAAAAAGCAAACATAGCAACAAATATTTATAAAAAAAATAAAAAATATTATATAAAAAGGATTGTTAAAAAATTTTTAAATTCAACTTTTCATGTTAAAAGATATTTTGTATCAATAAAAAAAAGTACTATTCATTTTAAAATACCGGCTTAAAAATACTCTCATAAATTGTCTTTGGAACGTGAATATCTTTCTAACTCATAAGAATTAAAATAAGAGACATGTCAGGTCAGGTGTACCCTTTTAGAGGCAGCTTGCAGAATCTTTATTGTTTTTATTTTATTTTTCTAAATATCTAAATTCAAAATCATTATACCCTCATATTTATATTCATGGAGTTGGTCTAATATAAAAAGTACTAGGAATGCACTTTTCCTTTGAAATTTTGACCCAAAAAAATAAAAAAAAATAAAAACAAAACAAATATTTTCCAAATAATTTTGCGGACTATCCACTATATGTTATCCTCAATACACTGGACCGAACCAAAAATGTTACCACTCACCCAAAGGAGAAAGCAAAAGCAAAAAGAAAAAAAAAAAAAAAAAGTTTCCTGAAACACGGATCTCAATTATTTGTCCATAAGTTATTTTTATCGTACCAAAGTATTTATTTTTATTTTTATTTTTTATTTAAATAATACATGTGACCTAATCAGCCAGCAGCCAGCCAGCAGCTTTTTACGTTGAAAAAAAGAAAAAAAGGAGGCCATCCTCGAGCGAGCTCACTCCCTCATAAAGTGATTTTGAGCCCCGTAACCATGTCAGGTGGCGTTGGTTATATTCTCGAACCTTCTTGAAACACTAAAAAATGGTTATTACCGAATGTGTCAAAAATTTATTCAAAAGGGTGTTTTTAATTTTGTATTTTAAAAGACTTTTAATAATTTTTTAATTGATTGATTTTTGCAGAATATAAAGATTTTTGTAGATTTTATAAACTTTACAAGAATTATAAATCATTTTTATTGATAGATTTTTTAGAATTTATAAAATTATAAAAAACTTTTATAAAATTTCACTTATAAATATCACATAGACATTGTAATAAGAAAATTTAAAAATTTTTTACTTCTTTTATAATTCTTTTAGTATTAAAAAGATTATGAGACATTTTACTTTTGATATTAAGCAAAAATAAATAACACGTAAAGAATAATAAGAAAAACAGCCATTAAGATCCTTTCTTGAATAAAATGGCTAGTTTATTGCACTTTGACATATATATACATTTAAAAAAAAAAAATCAATTGTTGCATCTTTTTATTAAAAAATATTTTTAAGGTAAACAAAAAATTGGTGTAATTCTTTTGAATGTTTATTAAAGAAATCTTTTTTTTATATATTGTATTAATATTTCTTATGAATTTAATAAATTTAAGTCCATTAAAATCAAAAGGTATAAAATAAAGATATTATAAAAACAACATTTACAAAATTGAAAAAAACATTTTGGTCCAATCCCACATAGTCCTACCTTGTTTTGCATACCAAATAAGTATAAGGTTCAAATTTAATTGTTTAAATTAAATAGATTACAGCTAAAATTGATTAAACTATATGTAAAATAGTCTAACTTAAGAAACTTAAATTCATTGCATCCCAACCCCAATTTCTTAACATCACTTATTGTTCACTTTTTAAAAGATAGGAAAAAAAAAATTGCATATTGTGTAGAGTTATACCAAAATGTTAGGGTAAATTGCATTTTATTAGTTTGGAATTTTAGAGTTATGCGATTTTCATTTGAAACTTTTGATTTATGCAAATACACCAATTTAAAAATCAATACAGATTGGTCTAATTTCTAACGGTGGTGTTAATATTAATGCTGTTAACATCAAACCAAAATATTTTTCGATCTAAAATTAAATCAAAAAATAAAAAATAAAATAAATTTGGAATTTTTAATCTAATAAAATGATTTTATTAGACCAAAAATTAAAAATAATTTTTTTTTGTGCCCAAACCCAAAAAGAAATAGACCCAAATACCATAATAAAAATTAGATCAAAATTTAAAAAAAAAAAATTCTTGGTCTAATTTTTATCATAATTCATTTTTCAGAAATAAAAAAAAAAATTTTAAAGTACGCCTGTTATTTTTTAATTTTATAGCCCCCCCCCCCCCCCCCCCCCCCAAAACAACAACAAAAAAAAAAAAAAAAAAAAAAGGACAAGACCAAAATGGTCTCCGTTTTTGAAATTTTTTTCCATTTGATCAAATGAATTATAGAACAAAATACAATATGGAAATGAATTATGATCTACTTTTCCATTTCAGAAAAATTTCTCCATTTGACCCCCAAAAAAAATAAAAATTCTACCAAAAAAATTAAAATGTAGGCCATTTTTCGCATTTTGAAATTGTTTTCTATTTTTTTCACTTTGGTCTATTTTAATCAGTTTTTCCATTTTTGGCCTCCCTTTGGATCTAATTTTTATTTTGGTATTTTTGTCTAATTATTTTTAATTTTTGATCTAATAAAATTATTTTTAGACCAAAAGTTTAAATTTTATTTAAATTTTTATTTTTTTTAATCGAATTTTAGGTCTAAAAATATTAATTATAATTGTGGGTATTTTAATTTAAATAAAAAATAATGGATACAATTCTTCAAATAGAAAATCATAAAATATAAATAAAAAATAACAAATTGACCATATTTTCAATTTAAATAAAAGCTTTAGTTTTTAGAAAAAATATTTTTATTTTTAATTTTTGGTCTAATTTTTATTTTGGTATTTAGGTCTAATTTGTTTTTAGTTTGAGCATAAAAAATTATTTTGTTAGACCAAAAATTCTAATTCTATTTTAACTTCTATTTTTTGATGTAATTATAGGTCCAAAAATATTTAATTATGATTGTGGGTATTTTAATTTAATTTAAGAAGAATGGATAGAATTTTCCAAACTAAAAACAAAAAATATAAAATGGAAAAATAACAAATGTATATTTTTTTAAATTTTTTTAAAAAATATATATTTTTAATTAAATAAAAATATGATGACATCAGTGTAACTTCATGCTGACATCAACATCGTTTATTTTTACACCATCATTAGAAATTAGACTAATTTTGCAACAATCTAGAAACTTCAAGGCTTCGAACAAATAAAAAACTTAGGGTCAAAATCACACAGCCTAAAACTTTAGTGTCCCAAAGTGCAATTTATCCAAAACTTTATATGTTGCATATTCCTAGTAACATATTTTATTTTATTGGTGTTAAAGAAATTTTTTTATTTAAATATTATCCATTAAGTTTTCGTATAAGAATAAATAAACTCAAACTTATTTATTAAATTATCTTTTAACTTGACTCATTAACATATTATACTTATGTCAGGACCCGTCCAAAATTCCTCACCGAAACCCTAGACAAGCTCTGATTTCAGGGAAACCCTACTGGACCCTCCAATGGAAAATCTGGCAGAATCTCCCCTAAGGGTTGGACTTACCACAATTTTCTGCACTGAAAACACACTTCTATATTCATCTCCTTATTCCTCCCACAATACTACAAGTTGATTTCACAAATTTACAACACTTCAAATGAATAACAGTAACTCAGTGCATAAATAATACATAAATGTCCGAGACAGTATACGGAGCTTCATGAAGTACTATTAAGTATAGAATACAACATGGATGAAAGGAATATTACAATTTCAATAAATGAATAACAGGGTACTTCTCGAACTAAGACAGCGATGAAGATCAAGTCCGCTCCGGATGAATACCGACAAACCTGGTACCTAGAGGAACGGAATTTAAAAATGTGAGATGCTAATCATCTCAGTGAGTGACCCTATCTACTGTACAATTATAATACCATGATAATTAAGTATATAAATAATAATTAATTGGAAATAATATTTTCTCTCAAAACCTTTACGATTCTCTCGGTTGGAAATGTTCCCCTTTAAAACATTTTCGCAAAACCCTTTACTCGTATTCCCCGAAAACCAAGACATCAATTCATTCAAATAAATATCAAATAAAATATAATAAGTCAAGCATCCAAAAATTTATAATTAAAAGAAATTAATTTATTGAATAATTAAGTAAAAGGAAAATTAAACCAATTTAAAATCCCCATTCAAATAAATACCAAAAACAGCATTAATCATATTCTTAATTCCAATGCAATTTCAAAATATTTATTTTAAAATTCTAGTTCTAAAAATCACTTGATGCACCCACTATATACCAGTGGCGCCAACAGTACCCAGCATCCCAAGGTACCGCCAGACAGAAGGTTATAGAGAGAAACCGGCATACGATCGCATGGCGTCCCACCGCACCCCTGCTAACAGGTGTCCCGGCCATGGAGGGGCGGCCTACCCTCATCCGATGGCAAACACAGGATAACCCCATAAAATCACCTGCGCGCTACTCACACCCACCTGTGCGCTAATCACATCCGTATGCACACCAACCATATCACATATAAACAGAACACCAGTACGTGTATGGTGCATCTAAAAATCATAAAATCCATATATTTATTTTATATCTCAAAATCTCAAATTTTCCATAACATACCGGGTTTATTCCATCCAATTAAACCCGTAAATTTCCCACAATTCCTTTATAATCATCATCATAAATTCATCGCATAAATTCCATAATTTTTAAATCCAACGGTTCTCAAATCCACCAATTTAAATATTCAAATTTTTTCCAATGGCATAAATATTTTTGAAATATAATAAATTAAATCATATAATATTCCAGCGGCATACTTATAAAAATTGAAGTCACCAACATAAACATATATTTTTCTTGAAATATTTGAAAATCAAATCATGCCCAAAATAATGTTAAAACCACAAGAATTTCATATATAATTGAATTCCACAATTCTCAATACCATAAAATAATTTTCATATGGCATAAATTTATATAATGCATATTTTCTTTAATCAAAATAAATCCACCAATAATTTCCACAATAAATCAATTAAATATTTGACACATGGAATATAATTTTCAAATATTCAATTCACACCAAATATTCACAAATTTAATTCCCGAAATTAATTTGAAGGTGGGTCACTCACCTGAAGCACGCAATTAATCCAAGATCCACCATGGGATCAATTTCACGACTCACCTGTGCTCCTAGAACACAATTCACACACAGTCAAATAAATTAATATTTTATTCGGGTAAATAATACCCGGTATCCGGGAAGTCTAACACAAACGTTAACCAAAATTGTCGAATAATATACCGAATCGAAACTTGGGGAACGAGGATCGTATTACCGGTCTCCATTGACCCCAATTCCACCGGTGGTGGTCGGACTTTGGCTGGAAAACTTCGGCCGGTTTTGATCTCCTCGTATTTCGCAAACCGCTTCGAATTTTAAAAATTGGAGGCCATATTTGAACTCAGAGGACCCAAAATAGGGGGAGAGGGGTGGCAATTTGGACTGAGCTGGCCGGAAAACACAAGAAAAGAGGAGAGAGAAAATTTTCGGCCGGCGGCTTCTCCAGCCCGATCTGGGCGCGTCCGGCGGCCGGTGACCGTGAAATTTTACGGCCAAGCTCGCCTCCTCCCTCCACTCGTCACTGGCTAGTGCGTGTAGCAAGGTGGTGGCCGAAAACGAAGAAACGACGACGGCCCGAGAGGAAGAAGGAAAGGAAAGGAAGAAGGAGGAAGAAGAAGAAGAAAGAAGAAGAAGAAGAACGGGCCCGTGGCCCTTTTTTCCCACGTGGGGGAAAAGAAAAAAAAGAAAAGAAAAAGAAAGAGAAAGAAAATAAAATTAAATAATTAAATAATATTAAAAATAATATTATTATATAAAATAACAATAAAATAATATGATATTAAACATGGTTGACATGTGGCATCTCAACATGGTGACACATGGTCACATTTATTAAGTCACACGTGGCACATCGTTACACGTTTTAAAAATAATATTAAAATAATACAGTATTTGAAAAACTCTACAGGTCCATAACTTTCAAACCACATATCCAAATCGGACGTGCCGCTAGTCTACAGACTCGTATCGATGAGCATTTTACAACCATGTATGAGTCAAAGCTCATTTCCCCATAAATAAAAAGTCAACTCGGGCACCCTTGGACAGTTTGGACCTCAACTTGTTTTGCTCATAACTTTCAAACCGTAGCTCCGTTTTCAACGTGCTACTAGTCTCCGAACTCGTGCCAACGTGTACTTCGTAATGGTACCTCAGTCAACCTATAATTCCATCCAAGTCAAAAAGTCAAC
The DNA here is from genome assembly GCF_031755915.1 of Ziziphus jujuba. Taxonomy (NCBI): domain Eukaryota; kingdom Viridiplantae; phylum Streptophyta; class Magnoliopsida; order Rosales; family Rhamnaceae; genus Ziziphus; species Ziziphus jujuba. The sequence continues at coordinate 22,323,009 of NC_083381.1, read as the reverse complement.
TTTTGACCCATTCGATCAACGGTCAACCTCGGTCAAAGTTGGAAAATTTCCGGTGTACTTCGGGACGGGGTGTTACAACTTAAACAAAAATAAAAAAAAAATATAACAAAAATATTTAAATGAACAAAATTATTCTTGATAACGGTTAGTAGTACAAAAAAATAAAAAAATTATTGTATTTTGAAAATTAAATATTAAATAGATGAATTAAAATATTAGGTATAAAAAATTTAAAAAGTCATAAATATTTAAACAAATATGATATATATATATATATATATTTGATAGATACAATCTTTTAATGTGTTAACGCACTATTTTATAGTATTTCACTATTAATAACCAGTTGAGTAATATGCTTCATTGTATTTCACTATTAATAATCTTCTTATGGTATTTCTCCAAACCATAAGAAGCTCAAACCATCAGAAGCTCAAACTAGTGCACAAAAAAACTAGTAGTAAATATGTCTTCGAGCTTGCATTTGCTAGTTTTCTTCCTTTGCATGGTTGTTCTTCTGACCACTCATGCTGATCCTTCATAAGAACATAAGTCTCCCAAAGAAAACCAAAAACCAGTAGTACTCCCAGTCCACAATGTCAATCCAACTCCGAATTCACCATTACATTGACGGAAGAAAATAGGTATCCGCAAACCACCACCTGCACGTCATGGTGAGAATCCGCCACCAATTCCATCTCATAAACGACTGGAAACCCCAACCCTTGCATAAGCCGTCACCAGGCTTAATTATTTAGACAGTGAGGTGCTAAACCCCCCAACCCATGCGTCAGCCGTCATCGAGTGCTTGTGGTTTCATGATCCGTATTTCATCTTGTTTGATTTTCTGACAAATTTCTTTTTGTTATTAGTATTAATGCTTGAGACAAGCAGTGCGTGTGACTCTTTTTATTACAGTTTGGGGAAGGTTAATGTGGACATGTATTCTCATCGATTTTATCACTGGATCAAGTTTATGAATGTTTATCTATGTCACCTTTATGTTATGAATTTGTGCATGTTTTTGGTTATTAACCTTTTTTTTTTTTTTTTGGATGCTGATGGAGCATCTTGAACTTGGATACATTGTGATGGTTTTGTTTTAAAGTGATTATTGCTTTTTTCTTCATCGATAATCTTGAGTTACCTAAAAATTTGATTCAGAATACCAGTACTGTGAATTTGCCACGTCGAGTGTGGTGTGGGAGGGAAGAACGGCAGTAGAGTGTGGTGTGGGAGAGAAGAAAGGGTTGGGTTTCAAAAAATAAAAAAAAAAGAAGAAAAAATATTATATAAAACAAAATTAAAATTATTAATATTTCATTATGTGAAGTCCAAGAAAAAAGCTGCTTTGGTAGTAATAGAGAGGTTTTTTTATTCCCTTTTTTTTTTACACCCCTTAATTCCACTACTAGAATCGCATTGATAAATGACGCAATAAATGCGTTGCACAAAATAAACAACAACGTATCGTACGGCGTCACCTAACGTCCTGTCGCTAAATCCATAAGACAACAACGTCCTGTCGCTAAATCCATAAGACAACAAGCAACTGTAACACCCCGTCTCGAAGTATGCTGAAATTTTCTCATGTTGACCAAGGTTGATTGGGTTTGACTGCTGTTGACTGAGAAGGGTCAAACTTTGACTTTTTTAACTCGGTAAGAATTCTAGGTTGACCAAGACACCATTATGAAATACGCATTGACACGAGTGCGTAGATTAGTAGCACGTCAAAAACAGAGCTATGGTTTGAAAGTTATAAGCAAAACAACTTGATGTTCGAACTGTTTGAGGGTGCCCGAGTTGATTTTTTATTTTTGTGAAATTGAGCTTTAACTTATATATGGTTGTGAAGTATTCATCGATACAAGTTCGTAGACTAGCGGCACGCCTGATTCGGACATGTGGTTTTAAAGTTATGAACCGGTAAAGTTTTTCAAATACCATATTATTTTAATATTATTTTTTTAATGTGCGAACAGTATATGCCACATTTAACTTAGTATATGGTGCCGTGTGTCATGATGAGAAAATGCCACATGTCAGCCATAATTAAATATTACATTATTTTATTATTTTATATTATATTATTATTTTAATATTATTTTATTTTATTCATTTCTTTTTCTTTTTCTTTCCTTTTCCCCACGTGGAAAAACGGGGGGGGGAGACCCCCATTCCTTCTTCCTTTTCTTCTTCTTCTTTCTGGAATTCTCTAGAGCTCTCCCTCTCTTCCCCTCCCTGCTCATTCACGGCAACCATTTTCCATCACCAATTTCCTCTCAATTTTGGACACCAACCAAGAAATGTTTATACCAACTTGAAACCCACATTTCCAGGAAACCATAGCCATGTTTATCATGCCACGAAATGGTCTAGACTCGCCGGGAAGCCATGAAAACCGGTGAGGGATGCATTTTTCGATCGCCTTCTTCCGATGAGCATGAGGTCGAATGGGTGGTCCTTTCCCACAAATTCAGACCCCCTAAGTCCATTTCTAAGCTTGGATTGGCTCATAACTCGCTCGTTTGGGAGATATGACAAAACCCATTTTGGCAACAAGGTCCCGGTGGCATTCCGGCCACCTCCGGCATTGGTTGAACCAATTGAAGGTATATTCTTCGTGCTCTCACCATAAGCTTCAAATTGGTAGTTAGAATGTGAATTATAGTTGAGTATTTAGGAAATTGCCATTGATGAAGCTAAGTTATGCTTATGTTGAAATTGGACAGAAATTAGACAAGTCTTCAGTCAATTGTCGTTACAGCTAAGTTCCTAATGATTGTTAGAGGCCAAAGAAATGATTAAATTAAATTAATCCTCAAGATGTTGAAAAACCCCAACTTTTGAGTTAAGGCTAATCAGGTTTCGTGTATATATGTTTATGTATATGTATGTTTGTAAATATATATGTGTTTCATTCATGTATACATATGCGGATGTATAAGTGTTGGTGCATTCCATGGTATGTGCTAGTTTGATATATATATATATATATATATCACTATATGCACATATATTTTGTAGGTATATGAGCATGTGTATGTGTAAATAAATAAATATAAATATTGTGTTATGGTAATTTATGTGTGTAATGCCTAAATAAAATTGTTCTTTAAAATTATGGTGTCAAAGTTATTTATAGCATTTAATTTATATCTTCGAAATTAAGGAAATTGTTGCAAAATTACTGTTAATTTTGTTGTTGAGGTTATGATGCATAACAAAAGTATTCTCATTTATTTACTTATATATAACATTTTATGTGGTTCTAATGATATTTGATATGAATTGATTTTATTAATTTAGTATTTTCAAAATAAAATATATTTATGTATTAATTAATTAATTAATTTATTTATTCATAAACTTGATTTTATCTTATTTTATCGAAATTTATTATTTTAATAATACTATAAAAATTTATAGTTTTTATATGCACTATACACGTACCAGTGTTCTGTAGTTGTGGATGTAATTAGCGCGCGGGTGTAGTGTGATGAGCACGCAGGTTGTAATGTCTCCCATGAGTTGCTATGGATCTGAGGGCAGGCAAGTTTATATAGTGCACACAAGCCGCCCCCTCCATGGCCGAGATGACGGTTTAAGCAGCGGCGCTGTCGGGACGCCGAAGAGACCATATGCAAGTTTCTCTCTTTAACCTCCCGTCAGACAGTACTTGAGACACTGGGTACCGTAGAGCACCACTGGTATATAGTATGCGCATCAAATATCTTTTATACATATATATATATATATATATGTATATATATATATATATATATATATATATGTGTGTGTGTGTGTGTGTGTGTTATATTATAATATATTATGTTGTATATACCACATCATACGGGGACGACGATCTGATGTGGTCTATGTAAAGCTAGCCTTATAACTATGTTGCCTACGAGTCCAGGAGATTGTACGGCCAATTTAGGCAACCATCCTGGACTGTATTGGTAGCAAAGTACCGGTGATAGTTGGAATCATGGATTACGCAACATATTAGAGAACATCATTTGTATTTTTAAAATATTATTTTACCTTATATTATCTTATTTATTCAGAATTTGGTTTTCTAATATTATTATTATGGATACGGTAATTGCTATTATTATTTATTATGATTATTTTAGTAGCAATTTAATTATTTATTATAATTATCATTGCCAGTAATTATCATGGTTTCCACCATTTTATTATTGGTATTTTGTGATTATTATTGTTATTAATGTTGTTATTATGATTATTATAATAATAATAATAATAATTATTATTATTATTCTTATTCTTATTACTTTTATTGGTATTATTATGATTTATTGTTATTATTATTATTATTATTATTATTGGTATTATACGGAAGCCTTCGAGCAAGTGTATAAGCCTTCGGGCAAATGGATAAGCTTATGAGCAAGGGTGGAAGCCTACGGGCAAGTTATGGTATTATTGTTATTAATATTACTATTATTAATGTTGTCCTAGTTTCTCCTGCTTACGTTATGAATTGGAACGATATTAATATGTAGTATGCTACTAAGTGGGTGGTGTGGGCGGACGTGAATGTTTAAAAGTATATTTTGGTTGTTTATTTAGTAAAATTGTTCCTATTGCATATACATGTGTGTTACATGAATTGTTATCGAGATGCCACCATTGTGGAAATTATTGTAGTAAGGTGGTACCATATAAAGTGCGTTTTCGTGCAGATAAAGTTTGGGCATGTTCTACCCTTATGGAAGATGCTGCGGGATTTTCCATAGAACGGTCCGGTAAGGTCTCCTTGGGATCAGGATTTGTCCAGGGTTCCGAGAAGGGATTTTGGATGGGTTCTGACACTACGCTATATGAGAGTTGCCTATCTTTTAGTTTTTAGTGACGCATATTGATTTTTAGCGATGCATTCTATCCATCCACTTATAGCCACGCATTATATAGCGATGTTTCACAACAATGTCGCTAAAAATATGTTAGCGACTGTTTCATATAGCGTCGCTAAATATATTAGTCGCCTATTTAGCGACGCACTAATAGAGTCACCTATTTAGCAATGCATCAACACTTTTAGCGATGCATTATTTGTTAATGTGTCGTCCTTTCTTTTTTTTTTAATTTAATTTTTTAAAATTTTGTGAAAAATGATTAAAATAGTAAAAATATAAAATAATTAAAATACAAAAAAATGAAAACTAGCTTCATCCAAAATAATTAGAATACAAAAATTTAAAATAAATATTTTGTCATAACAAATTAATTATCAAATAAATTAAATATCATCTCATTGATATATTTTTACATAATTTGTAAGCTATTGTATTTTTTCATAACAAATTTAATATTAATTAAACTTCCATGAATGCATACTCATTGAGATGGAAGTTGATGTTCTCTTATTGACGATATTACACCCTCATACTGCATATGGAAAAATTAAAAAAGTTATTAATATTTATGCAAAATAAATAAAATATTAATCATTATTAAATTTGTAATTTAGTAAATGAAAATTTTAAAAATATTACTATTGTTCTTAAGATTTGACGAGGCACATTTCTCTCCTCACAGTCATTACAAATATAGTCACTCTCACATTCATCCTCATTATCATTTTCATCGATACTTTGCAACTATATGACAAATGGATTGTGACCATCGTAGTATCTCCAAGAACATCTTCTTCAACAAAAGTACGATATTGTGGTGAAGTTAAAACAATAGACCATCTCAAATCAAGTTGATCTTCAGCATAAAATACTTGTTGAACTTAGCAAAACAATGTCAAGCAATATCACAAACAAAATTTCTACAAAAGCAAGATTAATAAAAGCCAACGAACCTAACCTGTAGTTAAGATGAAAAGAAAAAAAAAAAACCCACCTTATGTCTCCGCCAACCACAAAGAAAAAAGAAACTCACCTAAACGATGGAGACAAAGAAAGAAGAAACCCAGAAAATCACAAGGGCGACACAGAAAAATCCAGCTTCCCGACCAACGACAACGTAGGCAAATGAAAAATGAAACTCGAAATATCTCATTCTTCAAGTCTCTCTTAGATTGCTTCCAAATCTAATATCTATTAGGTAGTGTACTTGATGTAGTTTTAAAAAAGAAAAAGAGATTCAAAGGAGCGCGTAAAAATTTTAAAATGCGCTAAAAATTTTCAAAAAATGGCAAAAATGCGCCTTTTCTCCCAATTGCATTTTTTTTTCTTTGATTAAATTTTTATTTTTCATCTACAAATAAAAACTGAAAATATTTCTTAAAAATGCGAAGTAAAATATCAAAAATTGCTGTTTATTTTTCTGTTTTTCAAGTACACCTTTATTCTTTATAAAATTTGCTTGTCTTTCAAAATTTTTGTTTTTTTTAATTGAGAGAACATGCGACACATTCTCTTCAAGAAGGGTTGCCTATTCTTGAATTTTGGGATCAAGTGACACATTATGGTCGAAAAGCGTCGTCTGTTTTATTTTTTATATTTTCTTTATAATCTTTAAATAATTTTTTAATTGTTCATCTACAAATATATTCATGTAGCAATTCAATAAACATAAATTCCATTGATCTAAACATAGAAAATAGTTTTGTCAATGCTCTTCTCAGTTATTCACGTATATGTGTATAGACGAGACACAAAATATCTCAAGATCTAGTTTGAGATAGGATACTAAATATAGAATTCTAATTCAGCAAGCATTTATTGACTAATTTATCTACATAAGTATGTTAAATGAGTTTAATTTTCATGTGTTTATGGTCAATGATAGTTTACTTGTTTTTAAAAATTGAAAGTCTATTAAATTGCTTTTTTTAAAAAATAAAAATAAAAAATAATTGAAGGAACAGGTACCGCAATTCTATTAAAACGTGACGCCTATTCCATGTTTTTTTTTAAAATCTTTAATTAGTTTTGTTGATTGCTCATCTACAAATTTAAAAAAAAGAAAAGAAGCATATTTGTAAAATTAAAAAATTACTAAAAACAACTTTCAAATTGAAAAAAAAGTTAAAAATTGGTTGGTGAAATGGCGATACTGTCAGGACCCGTCCAAAATTCCTTACCGGAACCCTAGACAAGCTCTGATCCCAGGGAAACCCTACCGGACCCTCCAATGGAAAATCCGGCAGAACCTCCCCTAAGGGTTGGACTTACCACAAATTTCCTGCACTGAAAACACACTTCTATATTCGTCCCCTTATTCCTCCCACAATTTTACAGCACTTCACAGGAATAACAGTAATCCAGTGCATAAATAATACATAAGTGTCCAGAACAGTATACAGAGCTTCATGAAGTACTATTTAACAGAGAATACAACAAGGATGAAAGAAATATTACAATCGAAATAAACGAATACAAAGGTACTTCTTGAACGACGATAGCGGCGGAGATTTGGTTTACTCCGGAAGAACGTCTACCACCCCTTGCACCTAAGGGAAAGGAATTTAAAAACGTGATATGCTAATCATCTTAGTGAGTGACTCTATCTACTGAACACTTTTAATATTAATAATATAACAAATAAGGAAATTTAATTTAATACCGACAATTAAATAGATAAATAATTAATAAACAATTGAAATTAATAATTTCTCTCAAACTCTCACTATTCACTCTGTTGGAAATGTTTTCTTTTTAAAAAATTTTCACAAAACCCGGTATTCGTATTTCTCGAAAACCAAGGGATCAAATAACTTAATAAACAATAAATAAATACCCAAAATATAAATAAAATGTAATAAAATATGATAAATAATTTTGAACACTTTAGGGTTTTGAAATTTCCATCCAAAAATTTATACTTGATGCACCACACCATATACCAGTGATGCCCTCCGATACCCAGCGTCCCGAGCACCGATTGGCGGGGGGTTAAAGAGAGAAACTTGCAAACGGCACTTCGGCATCCCCTACAGTACCGCTGCTGAAACCGTCATCCCGGCCAAGGAGGGGGGCGGCTGTGACCAATATCAAACTTGCCTGCCCTCGGTCCAATGGCAACTCACGGGAGACATAATAACTTGCGCGCTAACCACATATACACCGGAACACCAATACTGTATAAGTGCGTCTAAAATAATTATTAAATTAATTATTAACGTATCGATTTTTCCAAAATCACCGTGGAAAATATACCAATTTTCAAATTTACCATCCCACATATTTTCCTTTAACATACCTGGTACGAAACCATCAATAACAAATAAAAATTTAATTTTTCTCGTAACACGAGGTCCAACAAATAATATTCCACGGGCATAATTATAAAATTTAAACCACCAATTTAAACAAATAATTTCCTTAAAATATTTAAACCAATTATGCCCAAAAGTAATATTAAAACCACATACGATTTATTTACTAAAAATACTTTACTCATGCATAATAAATAAAATTAAATCACAATAAAATAATAATTTTCCACAATTATAATTAAATTGCATCACATGAGCATAATTCCAAATATCAATTAAACACCAATTAAATATAATTAATTGCCCCAAAATATTTTTAAAGGTGGATCACTCACCTAAAGCATGTATATCAGCTAAGATCCTCCGCAGTATCAACTCCACTACCCCCACGTGCACCTAAAACATCCACAGTACACCAACCAAATATATTAATATTTTAATCGGGTAATTCCCAAATGGGTACCCGGGGAGCGAACACAAACGACAACTAAAATTGACGAGTAATATACCGAATCGAAGCTTGAGTGACAAGGATTACAAATTCGGTCTCACTTCCCAGAGATCGGACCCGAGGTGGCTGGAATCTCGTCGGAAAGCTTTCGGGATTCAACTCTTCGATTCTCCCAATTCGTCGCGAATTGGAGGAAAAGGACGCCGGATTTGGATTCAGGAGGTCGGAATTAGTGGAGAGGGATCGGCGGTGCAACTGGGTACTCACCGGAATAGTGATTCCCGGTGAGCTATCGCGATCATCGGCAACCGTCGCCGATGGAGGCGCGTCCGGTAGCCGATGGCTGAGATTTTTAGGGGTTTTGTAGATTGAAGGGAAAGGGTTCCAACGGGACTGGCGATGAGGCAAACGGAGGCCGGACGGTGAAGAGATAGGGGTTTGAAGGTTTTCGGCCCCTCGCCGGAAAATACTCCGATCCCGGTGCGTCGGAGGTCCGGTGGCCGTGAAATTTGGTGGGTTGGCCGGAAATGAGGAGGTGGTGAAGGGTGACTGGCGCGTGTGGCCTGAAAATGGCCGGAAATGGGTCAAACGGTAGTGGTCGGTGGTGGAGGGGAAAAATCGCCATCGCCGGTCGGTTGGCCGTGAAATTTTGAGGGTTGGCCGGGAATGGAGAGGCGCTCCCGTTTGGCCGGCGCGTGTAGCAAGAATCAGCAGGAAAATTTGACAACTCCGGCGGCCGGTCGTTTCTCTTTCTCCCTCTCTCTCTTTCTCTCTCCTCCCCGTTGTCTTTGCCAAATAAAAACCACATCGGGTGACACTGTTCACCCACGTGGACCAATCAAGTGTCGACACGTGGCATTACTGTGCACTTAAGCCAGATATATAAAAATATTACGGTATCCGGCGAACTTCACACGTCCATAACTTTTTAACCAGATATCCAAGTTAAGCGTGCCACTAGTCTATGGACTCGTATTGACGAGTACTTTACAATCATACAAAAGTCAAAACAAAATTATACAATGATAAAAAGTCAACTCCTGGCACCTCTTGGACAATTTGCACCTCGACTTGTTTTGACCATAACTTTCAAACCGTAACTCCGTTTTTGACGTGCTACTAGTCTACGAACTCGAGGCATCATGCACTTCGCCATGGTACCATGGTCAAATAGAAATTTTAACTGGAACAAAAAGTCAACTTTTGACCCACTCGGTCAACGTGCACGAATTCCGATGTGGTCTGGAATGGGGTGTTACAGATGCAGTTGTTGACAAATGCATCATCTTTTTGTCTATTTAGCGACTCTTTCTTAAAAGACTGTGTCGCCTAAAACTATATTAGCTAGTTCTTGTTGTATTATTACATCCAAATGATTTGGCCTGGTGGTGTGGTGATTTTTTAAGAGTGTAGAAGGTTCTGGGTTCAATTCTTGTTATAGTCCTATTTTAATTTTATTTATTTTTTATGGGTTCTAAATGTTTAAATAAAAAAATTGAAAAAAAGAAAGAAAAGGCGATGCATTTGTTGAAGAATGCGTCGCTTGTTCATCTATTTGGCGATGCATTCTTTAAATAATGCGTCACCTAACACTATATTAGATAGTTTTTGTTGTATCATTACATTCAAGTCATTCGGCCTGGTGGTGTGGTAATTTCTTGAGTGTGTAGAAGGTCTTGGGTTCAATTCTTGTTATGATCCTATTTTGATTTTTTTTTGTATGGGTTTCTAAATGTTTAAACAAAAAAATTGAAAAAAAAAAAGAAATGGCGATGCATTTGTTGAAGAATGCATTGCCTTTTCATCTATTTGGCGACGCATTCTTTAAATAATACGTCGTCTAACACTATATTAGCTAGTTTTTGTTGTATTAGTACATACAGGTCATTTGGCCTGGTGGTGTGGTGATTTCTTGACAGTGTAAGAGGTCCTGAGTTTAATTCTTGTCATGGCCGTATTTTGATTTTATTTTTTTTATGGGTTTCTAAATGTTTAAACAAAAAAATTAAAAAAAAAAAAAGAAAAGGCGACGCATTTGTTGAAGAATGGTGCGTCGCCTGTTAACTATATTAAAAAAAAAAACTCAGTTTTGGCATTCTAATATTTTTATTGGTTATTTGTTATTGAAATAAAATTAGATTTATTAAAAGAACTAAAAAAGAAAAAAGGTGAGGAGAGAACAGGCGACACAAATTCTAAATAGTGCGTCACCTGTTAACTATATATAAAAAAAAAGAACTAAAACAAACTTAAAAAGAGAACAGGCGACGCACAATCTAAATAGTGCATTGCCTGTTAACTATATATATAAAAAAAAAAAAAAAAGGCTCAGTTTTGGCGCTATAATATTTTTATTAGTTATTTGTTGTTAAAATAAAATTAGATTGATTAAAAAACTAAAAAAAAAAAGGTAAGGAGAGAACAGGCGACGCACAATCTAAATAGTGCATCGCCTGTTAACTATATAAAAAAAAAAAAAAAAAAAGCTCAGTTTTGGCGCTTTAATATTTTTACTGGTTATTTGTTGTTGAAATAAAATCAGATTGATTAAAAGAACTAAAAAAAAAAAAAAGTGAGGAGAGAACAGGCGATGCACAATCTAAATAGTGCATCGCCTGTTAACTATATTTAAAAAAAAAAAAAAAAAGCTTAGTTTTTGCACTCTAATATTTTTACTGGTTATTTGTTGTTAAAATAAAATTAGATTTATTCAAAGAACTAAAAAAAAAAAAACTGAGGAGAGAATAGGCGATGCACAATCTAAATAGTACGTCGCCTGTTAACTATATATAAAAAAAACAGCTCAGTTTTGGAGCACTAAAACTATAAAAAAAAAAAAATGAAGAGAGAATGGACGATGCACAATCTTATTGGTGCGTCGCCTGTTAACTATATATTAAAAAAAAAAAAGCTCAGTTTTGGTGCACTAATATTTTTACTGGTTATTTATTATTGAAATAAAATTAGATTGATTACAAAATCTTTAAAAAAAAAAGAAGTGAAAAGAGCAGCACCAATCTTATTGGTGTATTGCCTGTTACACATATAACTAAAAAAAAAAAAAAAAACTCAGCTTAGTTATGTTACTCTAATATTTTTATGGGTTATTTGTTGTTGAATTAAAATTAGATTAATTAAAAGAACTAAAAAAAAAAAAAGAGAGAATATACGACACACAATCTATATAATGCATCACCTGTTAACTATATATAAAAAAAGGAGCTCGTTTTTATCGGTCTAATATTTTTACTAGTTATTTGTTGTTGAAATAAAATTAGATTGTTTAAAAAAACTAAAAAAAATTAGAACGTAAAGAGAAGAGAACAGGCGACGCACAATCTAATAATGCATCGCTTGTAACATACATAATAAAAAATAAATAAATAAATAGCTCGGTTATATTGCTCTAATATTTTTACTGCTTATCTGTTGTTGAAATAAAATTAGATTAATTAAAAAAACTAAATAAAAACAAAGTAGAAGTGAACAGGCGACGCACAATCTAAATAGTACGTCGCCTGTTAACTATATATTAAAAAAAAAAATCTCAGTTTTGTTACTGTAATATTTTTACTGGCTATTTATTGTTGAAATAAAATTAGATTGTTTAAAAGAACTTAAAAAAAAATTAAAAAGTAAAGGGAAGGTAACAGGCGACGCACAATCTAAATAGTGCGTCGCCTATTACCTCTATTAAAAAAAAACAAAAAACAAAAAATAAAAAATAAAAAAACCAGCTTAGTTATGTTGCTCTAATATTTTTACTTGTTATTTGTAGTTGAAATAAAAGAATACTATTTGAGAGATTGGCAAAAATAAGCTATACAAGAAAAATTATATAATTGAACAACAACCTTGTATAATTAAATTTTATTATTATGTAAACATAGATTAGTGGTTGGTATTCATTTTTCATGAGTAGCATTTAAACATACAATACAATTCAAAGAAAATATACATGCAGTATTAATGGCGACTCTGGTCAGTCCCACATTCAGCGACTCTTAACGGATGTGTCGCGTGTTTTTTGTTTTTAGCAACCTTTTGAGGTCGACATTTTTTGGATGCATCGTATATTTATTGAATTTTTACTGGCACATTAACCTCAGAGTCGTGGTTTTATTTTTTTAGACGCGCTTGTTTCGTAGCGTCGCTAGGTGAGTATCGCTAGATATCAATTTTCGTATAGTGATATTTTAACTCATTACAACAATGTGGGGAGGGAGATTTCATCTGCTATAAAGTTTGTAGGTGTATTCTTAATGATTTTTATCAATTGGTCAAGCCGGTGTATGTTTAGTGATTTTATCAAGCCTACAAATACATAGTAATAGAGAATTATGGGATAAAAGAGTTAGAATTTACGATTGGAGAGATAAGGAGAAAGGGATAAAAGATCTCACTCCATTTATCTTATAATTCAACTTATTAGCACGTTAAATTTAAAATAAATACAAGGTTAAATCTTAATTACTGGTTGGTAGTAGACAAAAAATAATTAATAAAGAATAATTTTTATCTTAAAAATTAAATATTAAATAAATGAATTTAAAATATTAAATACAAAAATAATATCAAATAGCATTAATAAGTAATGAATATTTATAAATATTATATATATCTTTCAAAAATACTTTTGTTTTAGGTGTTAAATATTACTATCGTATTTTACTGTTAACAACTCGTTGGCTAATGTGTCGTATTCTGTTAGCATTGTTATAAATCCAACAATACTGAAGCAAACGTGAATATTATCTTATATGGGTTTGTGTAGGGATGTGTGATTACCCGGGATGCTTCTTCCTCTTCCACGCTAATATTAACATTTTTTTTCTCTCCCACCGACCATCTCCCCTTCTGCCAAATGCCAATTCTCTTTTCCAAGTTGGGGGTCACAGTTACTATAACCGCCAAGTTGAACCATAGCCGCCAACTTCAACCACTAGAATATCAAATATTGTTTCCATCAATTTATTTTAACTTAAAGCTACAGAAAACTTGTTATAAAGTTTGATTTTTTCACCAAAATGCTGTAAATTATAGGATAATCAATTTTCAGTCCATAAAAACACAAGCCTGATCTCAAAGAGAATAATCAATTTTCAGTCCATAAAAACACAAGCTAGATCTCCAGGGAAACCATACGCCACTACTCCCCGTCCACAATGTTAATCCAACTCCGAATTCTCCATTACATTCATAGAAGAAAATAAGGGTGCGCCGGCCCTCCCCGGCAGGCTATGGCGAGAATCCGACTGCAATTCCATCTCATAAACGACTGAAAACCCCTCCCCTACATAAACCATCACCGGCCTTAACTATATATATATAGACAATGTGGTGGTATAATAAAAAGCATAATGGCGTTCCATCGTCATCGAGAGCATGCTTGTTGTTTCATGATCTCTATTTCTGTATTTCAGTCTGTTTAATTTTCTGATCAATATCTATTACTTATTAATATCTATTACTTATTAGTACTAATGCTTGAAACAAGCAGAAGTGTATATGTATCATCTTTATGTTATTTATTTTATACTTGTATATTTCACCTTTATGTTATCGATATTTTTGCATATTTTTTATCCGCACCATTATGTTCACGACCGAAAGACTCTATATACATATAGAGAGAGAGCTTTTATCATGCGGACTGCATCCAAAGCCGATGCTTTTTGAAAAAAAAAAAAAAAAAAGCACTGGCTTTACTGTGTACATATACACAGCAAAACCGATATTTTTTTTTCCAAAAAACGTCAGCTTTGGTTGCAATCTGCACCGTAGAATTACTATATATCTACTATATATATATATGTATGTATGCAATATTAATTACCAAATGTATATATACATATATATATATATATATATATATATGTATGCATTATGCAGCTCTTTCTTGCTCACTTTCTGTTCACCAAAAGTAAACGGACCAGAAAATGATATTATCTTATTTTAACTCCTATATGAAATTATTTATATACATACAATATAAAATATTTATTTTATTATATATTAAATTAAATACAATATTATACGAACATTAAACAAAAAATTTAGGACTTTGATCGCCGAAAAATATAAGATTTAATTTTCTATTCTACCATAAATATATATACATACATACATATATATATATATATTTTATGATTTACGAAGCACTGAATATTTAAATAAAAAGGAAAAAACAATTATAAAGACCAATTAAAATATCATAAATAATGCACACACACACACATATATATATATATATAAACGTTCAAAATTAAAATATGAGAAAAAATATTCAATTTTGATTGCTTTTGAATTGAATAAAGGCGACTCAATATGCATGCCACCATAAAACAACAATGGAGATGACATAAAACACGTTAATTAAAAATTCACAATTGGCAGTATAAGCTTATCTAAAAAGAAATTTACCTAAAAAAAAAAGATGTATCTATAATGAATAAAATTATGTTCAGTAAAAAACTAATAAATAAATAACTCGATTTCATATACAGTCGATCACCTGATCGCGGCGCCCTTTTATTTCTCTTCAGTTGTTCTCAATTAACTTCAAAGATAATTGTAAATGTTTATATTAATTGTAATTGCTGTATAGCAGCAAACGTTCAGTTCTTTTCATATATATCAAGAACACCATTCTCTAGGATTTTGAAACACCTTCAACCTTGGACTAGGGCCTTTTTTGTCTACCTTCCACACTTTTGGATGCCATGGATATTGCCACATCAAGAAACAGCGCTGTGGATAAGGCATCAGGGCGAGATGTCTTCCATCTGAAGAACAAATTGCAGCAACTCGTAAAGGAGGGCAAAATTTGAATGAAGCACATAATATATATATATATATATATATAATTTTTTTTTTTTTTTAAAAAAAAAAAAAAGGAAAGACCTTACTTTGAGATTCTCCATGTGAAAGGTAGGGGCGATGATTTTCCCATGTTGAGCCCATTTTTCACCTTTGAGGCTTAGACGGCCATCACCTTCAAGCTGTATGACACAAGTGGGTGACCATCATTTCTTTCCGTAGAGTTCGGACTTGGAAGTGAAAAGTTCTCGAATGAGGTCCGGATCGAGGACAGTGAGACGAACGGTGGATCCGGACCAGACATGGAATGTATATATGTTGCACCTTCATATTAATGGAGTCTAATAAAATGGAAATAAAGGGTTTGTAAGATCAAGGGAAAAGAAATAATATGGAGATGGTAATAAAAACACTTTAATTGGAAATGATTAAGGAGGGAATTGAAAATGTGTGTGTGAAATTCTAAAGCAGACACAAAAAGAAAATTTATAAAGAATTTTTTTTCTTTTTTTTTTTAATGGCTCCTTCATCGTGAAACAACTAAAAAGGCAGCTTTCTGAGAACTAATGACAGCTTATATAGGTATGACATAGCTATCATAACTTTTAAATTTTAATTTCTTCTATTTCAGTATCTTAAACAAAGCAGATTCTATAATATAGATGTTGGCTATTTTAAGTATTGTGAAATAAAGCATATTCTATAATACATATGTAAATATATAATGAAAAATAAAAATAAAAAGCATTATATAAAAAAACTTTTTAAAATTCTACTCTTTATATTAAAGGTTACTTTTTATTAATAAAAAAATACATTTTATTTTAACAAATTCCTTTGAAGTTCCCTTATAAATTGTCTTTATGCTTGGAATATGAATATCTTTCTAGCTCAAAAGAATTCAATAAGAGACATGTCAGGTGTCTTTTTAGAGACAGTTTAGTTGCAAAATTTTTATTTAATTTTGCGCTCTATCATGTTATCCTGAATATTATGTCGCACCCAAAGAAAGTAAATAAATAAATAAATAAAAGTTTCCTAAAACACGGATCTCAATTATTTGTCCATAAGTTCTTTTTATACCCAAAAAGATAAATAATAATAATAATAATAAATAAATAAATAAATAAATGAGGTTGGTCCTTCTTCTATTCCTTAAGAAAAAATAAATAATTTGGACAAAAACCAAGTCAGGAGTTTTTAGCGTTAAGTTAGCTTACAAGGTGGAACAGAATGAAGAAGATACAACTGATGTTTGGTGGAACCATCTATGGCGAAGTCCACTTCACGAGAGAACTAAATTGTTCTTATGGAAGCTTGCAAGCTTCGATCTCCCTACCATGTCAAATCTGTTGGCAAGAGGAGTCATGGTGGACCGACAAGAGTGTGTTCAGGGTTGTCACGGTGAAGAGAATGAGTTGCACTTATTTTTCCACTGTGAAGTGACGAAGGAGTTGTGGTTTGCAAGCCCGTGGGGGATTAGGTGGGAGTTTTTGAGAGGTGATGAACTTAGTTTTTACCTAAATTCCTTGAGTAATCCAGTGGGATCACTGCCTGTTCATCCAGAGGATAGAGAGGTGTTCTTTATCTACAGTGCCTCAATCCTAGAACATCTTTGGTAGCTGAGAAAAAAAGTCTATTTCAAAGGTTATGTGGTTCAAGCTGAACCCTCAATGACTTCTATAAGGGAACGGGTTGCGGAATTAGTGGAGTTACGGAAAAGAGAGGAAAACATAAGGACCGTTTTGATGAATTACAATGAAAGGGCCGAGCAGAGTTGAAGGAAACCACCTCACGGAATGGTCAAAATTAACTCGGATGCAGCAGTCAAAGAAATGGGCAGTATTTTGGCAATGGTAGATCGTGAAGACAGAGGAGCCGTTTTGCATACACGCTTTTGAAGACAAAAGTATCTATCCCAGAGGTAGCGGAAATTGAGGCACTTTGGAATGCTATGAAAGTGGCTCACAGTCAAAGATGGACCAAGGTTACATTCGAGTCAGATGCTCTTTTAGTTATGAAGGCCTGAAAGACCCAAGTTTGCTTCACTGGGCAGTTAGACTCTTACTTTAACAATATTCTTATGTATAATGTTAATTTTGATCTTGTTAATTATCTTTGGGCCCCCAAATCTGCTAATAGACGGCCCATCCAGTTTGTCATTGGGGGACAACCCAACTTGTCCTAGGATCGATTCTCTTGAATGGGTTGCCTCCCTTTCTTTTGGACTATATGACTTAGGAGAGTGCACGTATGGAATAAGCCGCGAAAGTCTAGGCTTATTTTGTAGCCTTCCCTTTTGGTTTTTAATAAAATCCTTGTTTTTTAGCCCCAACCCCAAAAAAAAATAAAAAATAAAAAATAAATTACTTTGGGATGATGAAATACCGTGCATGCTACTCCCATGTGGGAGGGTCCCACATGGGACCTAAGCAGCAAGTGATCCGCTAGCAACTTTTCAGCCAAAAAATAAAATAAAATAAACTAACGGTAGCTTGAACTAGCTCACTCATAAAGTGATTTTGAGCATAGAAAAATTGGTCCTTTTTCTATTCTTTAAAAAAATCGCTTTATGAGTCAGCGCACTCATAAAGTGATTTTGAGCACAGAAAGATTGGAAAAGATTCCTTAAAAAAATCACTAAAGCAATTTTGAGCATAGAAAGATTGAAAAAAAATTCCTTAAAAAAATCACTTTATGAGTCAGAGTGAAGTCAGCACACTCGTAAAAGTGATTTTGAGCATAGAAAGATTGATCCTTTTTCTATTCCTTAAAAAATTTTGAGCATAGAAAGATTGGTCTGGTGGAGATGTCCATACGTTTTCTGTTTTCCGCAGCATAGAAAGATTATTTGAAAGATTATATATTTAATTACTTTTAAATCTTTGCATTGCACAACTAAAGGGCACCTTGTAAGACCTTCATAAATAGGTGTAACAGTAGAATCGTTCTTCGCACCAAATCATCAGAAGCTCGAATTAGTGCACAGAAAAACTAGTAATAAATATGCCTTCCAGGTCGCATTTGCCAGTTTTATTCCTCTGCGCGGTTGTTCTTCTGACCACTCATGCCGGTCCTTCATACCAGCATAAGTCTTCCAAACAAAACCAAAAACCAGTAGTACTCCCACTCCGAATTCTCCATTACATTATATTCAACTCCGAATTCTCCATTATATTCACAAAAGAAAATAGGTATCCGCAAACCACAACCTGTACGCGAAGGTGAGAATCCAACTCCGAATTCTCCATTACATTCACAGAAGAAAATAAGGGTGCGCTGACCACCCCCTGCAGGCCATGGCGAGAATCCGCCACCGATTCCATCTCATAAACGACTGGAAACCCCAACCCCTGCATAAGCCACCACCGGGCTTAATTATATATATATATATATATATATATATATAGACAATGAGGTGGTATAACAAAAAGCATAATAGCGTTCATCGTCATCAACTGCATGCTTGTTGTTTCATGATCTCTATTTTTGCATTTCATTCTGTTTAATTTTCTGATCAATATCTATTACTTATTAGTACTAATGCTTGAAACAAGCAGAACTGTGTATGCGTGACCTTTATGTTATGAATTATGCTTGTATATATATATATATATATATGCATGCAATATTCAATTTCTTTCTTGCTAAATATCTGTTCACCAAAAATAAACAGCTGCGCGCCTTTAAAATCTAGTTTTACATTCACAGACCAAAATATCGCCACCTGCACGCCACGGCTAGCGGCGGAGCCAGAAAATTGATAAAGAATACCAACCCCACCTGCGCATGTATTTCTTTTATTATTTTAAATAATTTAATTAAAATTGCTAACGAAAATGACTAGAGGTGTTCTTGTTCATGCCACACAATCCCTCTAACTATTGACTCATTCATGTTCATGATGGTACTAATCTATTTATTTATCATACCTTAATTGCGTCGGTATGCTTGTTTTTAGTGTCGTGCTCATGCCAGCATGTATGTTTGTATTGGCCTAATTTTTATTTGTGCCAACGTCTTTTTTTTTAATTAATTAATTACTTATCCTATAAAATTTAATACATTTTAAAAAGTAAATATAGCACAGAGTTTAAATTTACTACAGTAAATTTATTTTATGATTTACTAAGCACTGAATATTTAAATATAAAAGAGAAAACAATTGTAAAGATGAATTAAAATACCATAAATAAATAAATAAATAAATATATATAGATATATATGTATATACCTGTTCAAAATTAAAATATGAAAAAATATATTCAATTTTGATTACTTTTGAATTGAATAAAGGCGAATCAATATGCATGCCACCATAAAACAACGGAGATGATATAAAATGCATTAATTAAAAATTCACAATTGGCAGTATAAGCTTTATCTTTCAATTAATTGCAAATGCTGTATAGCACCAAACGTTTAGTTCTTTTCTTTCATATATATCAAGAACACTATTCTCTAGCATTTTGAAACATCTTCAACCATGAACGAGGGCCTTTTTTGTCTACCTTCCACTGGTTTGGATACCATGGATGTTGCCACATCAAGAAACAGCGCTGTGGTAAGGCATCATGGTGAGATGTCTTCCATGTGGAGAACAAATTGCAGGAAACTTCAAGGAGAGCTATTTGGGTTGTAGGGATAATGCTCTGTCTCATTTTCCATCATCATCGCAATACCTCACTGCGCCAAATTTGAATGAAGAACATAGTGTATATATATATATATATATAGGGAGATGCCAAGGGCCGTACTCATAGCATCTCCTTTTATTAAAAAAAAAAAAACTACTCTTTATTAAAAAAAATTCCTTTATACTTGGAATGTGAATATCTTTCTATCTCATAAGAATTAAATAAAAGACATGTTATTCTCGATATTCTGTGGCCGAACCAAACATGTTACCATTCACCCAAAAAAAAAAAAAAAAAAGTTTCCAAAGACACGGATCTCAATTATTTGTCCCTAAGTTCTTTTCATACCCAAAAAGATAATAAAAAAAAAAAAGAGTTTGGTCCTTCAATTCCTCGAACAAAATTACTTTGGTATGGTGGTCCCACCGTGCAGGCTGCTCACATGTGGGAGAGTTCCACATGTGACCTGGTCACAGCCAGCTACCCGCTGGCAGCTTTTCAACCAAAAAAATAAAATAAAATAAAATAAACTAACCATCCCAGAGCAGCGTGAGCCAGCTCACTCATAAAGTGATTTTGAGCACCATAACCGTGTCAGAACATGGCGGTGGTTATCTTCTCGAATCTTTTTTAACACTAAAAAGTGGTTAATACTTAATGTGTCAAAAATTTATTCAAAAGAAAAGGGTGTTTTATATTTTGTATTTGAAAAGATTTTTAATAATTTTTTTAAATAATTGATTTACGCAAAATTTATAAATTTGTATAAAGTTTATATAATTATAAATGGTTCTCATAAACTTTTATAAACTTTGTTATTAATGGACTTTTTTAGACTTTATAAAAAAGAATTTACATAAACTTTTATAAACATTCATTTTAAAATATCTTGATAAACTTTCAATGACTTACAAATATCATATAGATATTGTACTAAGAAAATTTCAAAAATTCATAATTGTTTTATAATTTTTTTAGTATTAAAAAGATTATGAGATATTTTATTTTTGATATTAAGCAAAAATAAATAACTTGTAAAGAATTATAAGAAAAATAGCCATTAAGGTCATTTCTTAAATAAAATGGCTAGTTTATTGCACTTTGACATATATATACATTAAAAAATAAAAATCAATCGTTGCAATTTTTTTTTTTATTAAAAGAATGTTTTTAAGGTAAACACATCGGTAAAACAAAATGGCGTAATTCTTTTGAATGTTTATGTTGAAGAATTTTTTTTTTTCATATTTTTTATTAATATATCTTATTCATTTAATAAATTTAAATCCATTAAAATTAAAAGGTACAAAAATGTTACAAAACAACAATTAAAAAATTGAAAAAACATTCTGATCCAATCCCACATAGTCCTATCTCGTTTCGCATACCAAAAAACTATAAGGTTCAAATTTAACTGTTTAAATTAAATAAATTACAACTAAAATTGATTAAACTATATATAAAATAGTCTAGTTTGTTGCATCCCAACACCCATTTCTTAACATTGCATATTGTATATTTTTCCCTGAAAAAATAAAAAAATAAAATAAAATTGCATATTGTGTAGAGATGTACCAAAATATTAGGGTAAACTGCATTTTGGTAGAACGAAATTTTAGAATTGTGCAATTTCGATCCTAAATTTTTTATTTATGCAAATTAAACCATGAAGTTTCAAAATCATTACAAATTGATATAATTTCTAAAGGTGTTGATGTTAGCATAATATGATGTTTACATCATAATTATTTTTCAAAAATAAAAAAATACATTTGTCAGTTTTTCATTTTATTTTTATGGTTTATAATTGAAAAATTGTATTCATTCCTTTTTTTTTTAATTAAAATACTAACAGTCATAATTAAATATTTTTTGGACCTAAACTTGACTAAACAAAAAATTAAAATAAAATTGAAATTTTTGATCTAAGAAAAATAATTTTATAAGACCAAAAATTAAAAATATTTTTTATGCCCAAACTGAAACAAAAAAAATTAGACTCAAATACCAAAATAAAAATTAGACCAAAACTTAAAAATTAAATAAAAAAATTTTGTCTCATATTTACCATAATTCATTTTTCAGAAATAAAAAATATTTTTTTAAAAAATTTGAAACAATTACATTTTCATAGACCCAAAAAAAGACAAAAATGATCTGATTTTTTCCATTTGATCTAATGAATTATAGACTAAAATATCAATATGGAAATGAATTATGGTCTAGTTTTTCATTTTGAAATTTTTTTCCATTTGACCAAAAAAATAATCCATTAAAAATGGAAAAATAAAAATTTGACCAAAAAAATAAAATGGAGGCCATTTTTCCATTTTGATCTGTGTTAATTAATTTTTCCATTTTTGGCCTCCATTTTAGTCTAATTTTTATTTGAATATTTTGGTCTAATTATTTTTAATGTTTGGTCTAATAAAGTCATTTTTAGATCAAAAATTTAAATTTTATTTTAATATTTATTTTTGATCTAATTTAGGTCCAAAAATATTTAATTATGAATGCGGATATGTTAATTTAAATAAAAAAAATGGATACAACTTTTAGAATAAAAAAAAAACCATAATATAAAATAGAAAAATAACAAATGTATTATTTTTTCTTTTTTTTTTAAATGCCTTATTTTTTAGAAAAATTATTTTTATTTTTTTTAATTTTTGGTCTATTTTTTTTTAGCATAAAAAATTATTTTAATTTTTTATCTTAAAATTATTTTTATTAGACTAAAAATTCCATATTATTTGAATTTTTATTTTTTGGTCTACTTTAGGTTCAAAAATATTTTATTAATATTTCTTATGAATCTAATAAATTTAAATCTATTAAAATCACAAGGTATAAAATAAGGATGTTACAAAACAACATTTAAAAAATTATAAAAACATTTTGATCCAATCCCACACAGTCCTATCTTGTTTCGCATACCAAACAAGTGTTCAAATTTAATAATAAATAAATAAATTATAGCTAAAATTGATTAAACTATATATAAAATAGTCCCGTTTAAGAAACTTAAATTCATTAAATCCCAGCACCCATTTCTTAACATTTCATATTGTTTACTTTTCCCAAAAAAGAAAAAAAAAATTGCATATTGTGTAGAGATGTACTGAAATATTAGGCTAAATAACATTTTGATAATATGAAATTTTAGAGTTGTGTGATTTTGGTTCTAAATCTTTTATTTATGAAAATTAGGCCATAAAATTTCAAAATCATTACAAATTGATCTAATTTCTAAAGATGTTGATGTCCACATGACATGATGCTTACATCATAATTTTTTCAAAAATAAAAAATACATTAGTTAGTTTCCCGTTTTATTTTTATGGTTGTAATTGACAATTTGTATCCATTCTTTTTTTTTTATTAAATTAAAATACTCACAATCATAATTAAATATTTTTTGGATCTAAACTTAGATCAAAAAATAAAATTTAAAATAAAATTTAAATTTTTGGTCTAAGAAAATAATTTTATTAGACCAAAAGCTAAAAATAATTTTTTATGCCCAAACTAAAACAAAATAATTAGACCCAATTACCAAAATAAAAATTAGATCAAAAATTAAAAATAAAATTTTTTTGTCTAATTTTTACATAATTCATTTTTTCAGAAATAAAAGATAATTTTTTAAAAAAAAATTTGAAACATGTACATTTTTATAGACCCAAAAAAACAAAGACAAAAATAGTCTGATTTTTACATTTGATCTAATGAATTATTGACCAAAATATCAATATGGAAATGAATTATGGTCTTCTTTTCATTTTTGAAAATGTTTTCCATTTGACCAAAAAAATAATTCATTCAAAATGGAAAAATAAAAATTTGACCCAAAAAATAAAATGGAGGCAATTTTTCCATTTTCCAAAAATTTTACTATTTTTCCATTTTGATCTATTTTAGTTAATTTTTCCATTTTTGGTCTCCATTTTAGTCTGATTATTTTTAATGCTTGGTCTAATAAAATTATTTTGAAATCAAACTTTTGAATTTTATTTTAATATTTATTTTAGGTTAAAAATATTTAATTATGATTATGGATATTTTAATTTTAATAAAAATAAAGGGATACAATTTTCCAAATAAAAAAAAATCATAAAATATAAAATAAAAAAATAAAAAAAGAATTATTTTTTCAATTTTTTTAAAAGCCTTATTTTTTAGAAAAATATTTTTATTTTTTAAATTTTTGGTCTAATTTTTATTTGCTTATTTTTTGTCTTTTTTTTTTTTTTGGTTTGAGCATAAAAATTTATTTGAAT
The DNA here is from genome assembly GCF_031755915.1 of Ziziphus jujuba. Taxonomy (NCBI): domain Eukaryota; kingdom Viridiplantae; phylum Streptophyta; class Magnoliopsida; order Rosales; family Rhamnaceae; genus Ziziphus; species Ziziphus jujuba. Next base: position 22,298,619 of record NC_083381.1, on the reverse strand, counting down.
TTTTTATCTAAAAATTATTTTTATTAGACTAAGGATTCCATTTTATTTTTATTTTTATTTTTTGGTCTAATTTAGTTCCAAAAATATTTAATTATGACTGTGGATATTTTAATTTAAATAAAGAAGAATGGATATAATTTTCCAACTTAAAATTCAAAAATTTGACATGGAAAATAATAGTTGTATTTTTTTCAAAATTTTTTTAAATATATATATATATATATATTTTTTTAAAAAAAATAATTAAAACATTAGCATGACATCATGCTAACATCAGCACTGTTGATTTTAAGTCCATCGTTATAAATTGGTTTAATTTGCAACTATTTTGAAATTTCAAAATTTCATGTAAATTAAAAGTTCAGAATTAAAATCACACAATTCTAAAACTTTCCTAAAACTTTAGAGTTCCAAAATGCAATTTATCCAAAATATTTTATATGTTAGATCTTCGTAGTAACATATTGTATTTTTTTTGTGATGTATCTTGTTTCTTGTTAAAGAAATTTTTTTATTTAAACATGATCCATTAAAATTTCGTATTCAAATATATAAACTCAAATTAATTAATTAAATTATCACCTAATCATGTGCACTACCATATTATACTTAAAAAAATAAAAAAAAATATAACAAAAATATTTAAGTGAACATAGTTATTCTTCACAATGGTTAATAGTACATAAAAATAATAAAATTATTGTATTTTCAAAATTAAATATTAAATAGATGAATTAAAATATTACATATAAAAAATCAAAAAGTACAAAGTTTTTAAATAAATATGGTATATATATATATATATATATATATTTCATAAATACCATCTTTTAACTTGTTAATGCATTTTTATCATATGCCACTATTAACAATCCTTGACTAATATGTCTTATTTTATTGACATTGTTAGAACATCTCCAGTGATAAATTGTTTTTTGTTATTGACATTTTAAAATTTTAAAATTGATATATCTTCTTTGATGATAAATATAAATATCAACAATAAATTTTATTATTGCCTCTTCAATAATATATGATAAAAAATAGCATTGATAAATATATATTTTATTTAATTATATTATTGTATTTTTTTAACTTTAACAATTAAAAATTAAAAATTATATTACTTAATACTGTACACCCTACAAAAATTAAAATTAAAATACTTGTAATTATAGCTAAATATTTTTGGATCTAAAATTAAACCAGAACATATAAAATAAAATAAAATTAGAATTTTTGGCCTAACAAAAATAATATTATTAGACCAAAAATTAAAAACATTTTTTATGCCCAAACCCCAAAAAAGAAAGACCGAAACACCCAAAAAAATAATAATAAAAATTAAAAAAAATTTGTTGGTTTAATTTTTACCATAATTCAATTTTTAAGAAATAAAAAAAAATAATTTTTTGAAAAAAAATTTTAAAAATTACATCTGTTATTTTTCATTTTATAGACCAAAAAAAAAAAAAAAGACCGAAATCGTATGATTTTTCCATTTTTGAAATTTTTTTCCATTTGGTCAAATGAATTATAGACCAAAATATCAATATGGAAATAAATTATGATCTACTTTTCCATTTTTGAAAACTTTTTCCATTTGACTAAAAAAATAAAAATTCGACCAAAAAATTAAAATGGCGGCCATTTTTCCATTTTTGAAAAAACATTTGCCATTTTTCCATTTTTGAAAAAACATTTCTAGTTTTCAATTTGGTCTATTTTATTTGATTTTTCCATTTTTGGTCTCATTTTGATCTAATTTTTATTTTGGTATTTTGGTCTAATTATTTTTATTTTTCGATCAAATAAAATTATTTTAAGACCAAAAATTTATATTTTATTTTAATTTTAATTTTTTGAACTAATTTTAGGTCCAAAAAATATTAATTATAATTGTGATTATTTTAATTTAAATAAAAAAAGAATGGATACAATTTTCCAAATAAAAAAATTGTCAAACATAAAATAACAAATGTGTTATTTTTTCAATTTTTAAAAGAAACTTTATTTTTTTAGAAAAAAATATTTTTATTTTTTAATTTTTGGTCTAATTTTATTTTTGTATTTTGGAATAATTTTTTTGGGTTGAGCATATAAATTATTTTAATTTTTCGTCTAAAAAAAATTATTTTTATTAGGCCAAAAATTTCAATTTTATTTTAATTTTTATTTTTTGGTCTAATTATAGGTTCAAAAATATTTAATTATGATGTGAGTATTTTAATATAAATAAAGATGAATGGATACAATTTTGCAAATTAAAAACCAAAAATATAAAATGAAAAAGTAACATATGAATTTAAAATATATATATATATATATATTTTTTTTTAGCATGACATCATGGTGAAATCAATATGGTTGATTTTTACACCATCATTAGAAATTGGATCAATTTTTCAACAATTTTAAAACTTTAAGGCTTCGCACAAAACAAAAGTTTAGTATTGAAATCACAAAACCCTAAAACTTCAGTATCCCAAACTGTAATTTATCCAAAACATTATATATAGTGCATATTCCTAGTAACATATTGTATATTGTTGTATTGTATGTTGTTCTTATTAAAGAGATTTTTTATCCAAATATGATCTATTAAACTTTCATATTGGAATATATAAACCCAAACTAATTCATTAAACTATCTTCTAACCTGACTCATTAAGATATTATACTTCAATAAAAATAAAAAAAAAATGTAACAAAAATATATAAATGGACAAAGTAATTCTTAATAATGGTTAGTAGTACAAAAAAATAACAAAATTATTGTATTTTCAAAATTAAAAATTAAATATTAAATAGATAAATTAAAATATTACACATAAAAATTAAAAAGTAATAAATATTTAAATTATATGATATATATATTTTATAAATACCATATTTAATGTGTCAATGCCCTATTATTGTTAAAGCATTTTGAATAGCAAATTGCTTTTTGTTATTGACATTTCTAAATTTTTGTATTGGTAAATATGAATATCAATACCAAATTTTTGCATTGCCTCTCCAATAGCATGTGACAAAAAATAGTATTGATAAATATATATTTTATTTAATTATATTATTATATTGAATTGGATCTCACTTTTTTTAACTTTAACAATTAAAAAAATTAAAAATTAAAAATTATATTGTTTCATGTTGTAGATTTTATTGTAATGAATCCACTAGTAAAAAATATAATTAATTGTCGTCGAAGAACACATAAACTATAAATAAATTATTTTTTTGGCATTACAATTAAAAATGCAATGCCGTTCAAGTCGCTCTTGTATAAATCTATAGCGGTTAAGGCAAAAAAAAAAATAAAATAAAAAAAAATAAAAAAAAAATAAAAAATCAATCGATATTATCACCACAAAATAATAATAATAAATGACGAAAGGAATTTTAACTAGTGGGGGGTCGGCCTGATGCCCTGAGCCCACAGAACACCAATAAATAGGTGTAAAACTAGGAAACGCTCTTCGCAGTTCGCACCATGCCATCACAACCCAAAAAAAGCTGAAATCAGTGCATAGAAACTAATACAAATGTGTCTTCTTCGTATTTGCTAATTTTAATTCTTTTTTTTATTGTTCTTGTAACCACTCATGCCGATCCTTCCTAAGAACACCAAAAAAATGAAGACCATGAACTGAATTTCTTCAAACAGAGGACCATGAACTGAAATTTTTTTATTTGACTTGATTCCCTCCATTGTCAACTTAGAATCACTCTCAATGTTGCAGCAGGTTGTAAAACCAAGATCAGAAGCCAAAAGGATGCCTTACTTTTATTGTAGTGATCTCTGTAGACAAAGGGGTAAGAGGTAAAGGAACCGATTTCCAAAATCATGACAAAGTTTCAGTTAACAGAGGATCACCCTGAAAGACTAGATAATTATTATTATTTTTATTATAATAATTTTTTCCTTCGGATATTTCAAATATCAAGGATGTGAGCAACTTATAACGAAACTAACCACACTTGTTTTATAAATAATTAAAACATAAGAAATTATTGAGTACACATCAGAAGCTCAAACTAGTGTAACAGTAGAATCGTTCTTCGCACCAAATCATCATAGGCTCAAACTAGTGTACAAATAAATACCAGCTCGAATTTGCTAGTTTTGTTCCTTTGCTTGGTTGTTCTTCTGAGCACTCATGCTGATCCTTCATACGAACATAAGAATGTGTATGGAATAATTTGTCTTAAAAAATTGCATTTCAACTAAAAGGCACATGGTAAGACCTTTATAAATAGGTGTAACAGTAGAATCGTTCTTCGCAGCAAACCATTAGAAGCTCTAATTAGTGCACAGAAAAACTAGTAGTAGCCTTCTAGGTCACATTTGCTAGTTTTATTCCTTTGCGTGGTTGTTCTTCTGACCACTCATGCTAATCCTTCGTACGAACATAAGTCCCCCAAAGAAAACCAAAAACCAGTAGTACTCCCAGTCCACAATGTCAATCCAACTACGAATTTACCATTACATTCACGAAAGAAAATAGGTATCCGCAAACCACCACCTGCACGCCATGGTGAGAATCCACCACCAATTCCATCTCATAAACAACTGGAAACCCCAACCTCTGCATAAGCCGTCACCAGGCTTAATTATTTAGACAGTGAGGTGCCATGCGTTAGCCGTCATCGAGTGCTTGTGGTTTCATTATCTGTATTTCAGCCTGTTTGATTTTCTGATGGATTTCTTTTTGTTATTAGACAATGAGGTGCTAAATCCCCTAACCCACGCATAAGTCGTCACAGGGCTTGATGGTAATATGGACAATAAGGTGTATAATAATAAGAGAAATGGCGTTCCATTGTGATCGAGTGCTTATGGTTTCATGATCTGTATTTCATCTTGTTTGTTTTTCTGATGGATTTCTTTTCGTTATTAGTATTAGTGGTTGAGACAAGCAGTAGTGTGTATGAGTGTGACCTTTTTTTTTTTATTACAATTTGGAGGGTGAATGTAGAGATGGATTCTTATTGTTTTACCACCAGATAAGTCTGAATATTTATGTGTGTGACTTTTATGTTATGAACATGTGCATGTTTATATTATTATATATGTATACAATATGCATATCTCTTTCTTGCTCACCAAAAATAAAATATTTGAATGAATCAAGAATTTGGATAGGTTTTGATAACAGGCAAAAAAGGAAAGCACAGGCCAAAAAATGGTTTCGATAAGGGGCAAAAAAGGAAATGCACAGGCCAAAAAATGGAGATTAGCGTGGAAGGGGAGGAAACTCCCGTGGCAATAACAAACATTGGCCGTTTGAGCAATGTTATATCATGTTCTCTAGATTCTGCATGTGCATAGGCATTAATATGATACAATAAAAACAAAAAGAAGTTACGTTAAAAGCAGCAAATTATGACTATTTGTAGCAAGAAGTATTAGTTATAAAATTTAGAACTAAGAAGTCGGTAGCAAAAAATTTTGCAATATGAATTACCATTACTTTACTTTGTTCGACAATGCCCAACCCCCACAGACCACCAGTAAGGCCGAAGTAGTATAAAGGCGTAAAATTGGTAACGTCCTTCGCACCAAAACATCAGAAGCTCAAACTAGTGCACGAAAACTAGTAATAAAAATATGTCTTATAGCTCACAGTCGCTAATTTTATTCCTTTGTGTGGTTGTTCTTCTGACTGTTGTGGTTCTCTGACCACTTTAGAGAAGAAATATGAGAAGAAAAATAAAAAAAATTCTATTACTCTCTTAGAAATAGAATACAAAAATAAAAACTTTTTTCGTGGAGGATTCTCATGTGGAACCTCTCTCTACACTGTCAAATTCTCTCTGGAATTGCTCACTCTTCTCTCAAGCTTTCTCTGGAACTTAAACACTCTCTCTCTCGGAGTTTACTCTCAATACTCCTCACTTGGGATGATATTGAGCTTGCTCTCTTGGCTTGGCTTGCATGCAACTGGATGAACCTATTTATAGGCTTACAAATTCGGTGCATGTCCTCCATTTTCAACTTCTTCTAATAGGTGCCCACAATTGTTAAGCAAGTTGGAGTTCGGTGTTAAATGCAGCAATGGCCATTGTCAAAGATAGTGGGTGAGCAGTCTTCACACTGTCAGTGTAGTGGTGGTGCGGCTGGACTTCACAATTCTCCCCTTCCAGCCGCATTTAAACTAATGGTCATATGCCATCCATTCCGGCTATGTCTCTACACAGCTTCAGCTTCTCTTGAGCAACAACTTTTGTTAGCATATCTGTTGGATTCTCTTTTATGTGGATCTTCATCAGTTTCAGCAACTGTTGATCTATTACTTCGCGCATCCAATGATAGCGGATGTCAATATGCTTTGTACGGGAATGATACATTGAGTTTTTGCTCAAATCCATGGCACTTTGGTTATCACAATGTATCTTGTAGTCTTCTTGCTTGATGCCCAATTCTGTGAGAAAACGCTTTAACCACAACATTTCCTTATCCGCTTCTGCTGTGGCAATGTACTCTGCTTCAGTAGTGGATAAAGCAACACACTTTTGCAATCTTGACTGCCCTGACACAGCTCCCCCAGCAAAAGTGTAGAGATAACCTGATGTAGACTTTCTATTATCAGGGTCTCCAGCCATATCTGCATCTATATAGCCTTCTAAGATTGGAGCACATCCCCCGTAGCACAAGCACAGCTTCGATGTACCTTTAAGATACCTGAGAATCCATTTGACTGCTTCCCAGTGTTTCTTTTCAGGATTTGAAAGAAATCTACTCACAACAATTACTGCGTGAGTAATGTCTGGTCTGGTACACACCATTACATACATCAGACTTCCTACCGCTGAAGAATATGGTACTGAAGCCATCTCCTCTATCTCTTCTTTGGATGAGAGGCACAATCTCTTGCTCAACTTGAAATGATTTGCAAATGGAATGCTGACCGGTTTGGCTTTATCCATGTTGAATCTCTTTATCACCCGTTCAACATATTTCTCTTGAGATAGCCATAACCTTCTATTCTTCCTGTCCGAATTATTTGCATTCCCAAAATTTGTTGAGCTGGTCCTAAGTCTTTAATATAAAAGGACTTAGACAATTCTTTCTTCAGCTAACTAATCTTCATTGCATCTTGTCCAACGATCAACATGTCGTCCACATATAGCAAAAGTGCAATGAAGTTTCCACCTGAAATTTTTTTAATATAAACGGACTGGTCTGCTGCAGTCCTTTTATAGCCTTGACTCACCATAAACGAGTCAAACTTCTTGTACCATTGTCTTGGTGCTTGCTTGAGACCATACAAGCTCTTCTTCAGCTTGCATACGAGGTTTTCTTTCCCTAAAACCTCAAATCCTTCTAGCTACTCCATGTAGATTTCCTCATGTAAATCACCGTGAAGAAATGCTGTCTTCACATCCATCTGTTCAAGCTCTAGTTTTAGACTTGCTACTAAACCAAAAGTGACTCGAATTGAAGTCATTTTTACCACTGGTGAAAAAATCTCATCAAAGTTAATTCATTTCTTCTGAAGAAATCCTTTGACCATCAATCGAGCTTTGTGTTTCACCACCTTTCCGCTGCCATCTTTCTTGAGCTTGAACACCCATTTATTCGTTAGTGCTTTCTTTCCTGTTGGAAGCTCAACCAACTCATAAGTATGATTTTTCTGCAAGGATTCCATCTCATCTTGCATTGCTTGCAACCACTTTTCCTTCTCTTAATGAGAAACAGCTTTCTGCAAACTCTCTGGCTTCCCCTCTTCAGTAAGCAGAATATAGTCAAATTCTGGAAATCTCTTTGATGGAATTCGGCCTCGCTCAGATCTCCAAACTTGTAAACCACTAGTTTCAGGAGGTGTACCATCATCTGACCGCTGTGATGGCCCTGCAACTGCTTGAGAGGATTGAGTCTCCTCCTGCTCAATATCCCCTTCTTCCTCCTGGTCTGCTTCTGGTATATCTTCATGCACCTCATTATCCTTTGTGGCTATTTGTGCTGGTGCTGGATTAGGACAAAAATTCTCGGCACTAGAACTACAATTAGGAGACATTCTGGGCTTTTCAATGTCTTCCATTGTCTGGTTTTCATGGAATACTACATCCCTACTTCTAATAACCTTCGTTTTCGGGTCCCATAACCTGTATCTGAATTCTTCATCTCCATATCCTATAAAGATGCATGGAGTAGATCTTGCATCGAGCTTCTGTCTAAGCTCCTTGGATACATGTACATAAGCTAAACAACCAAACACTCTTAAATGAGAGTAGGAGGGAATCTTACCCGACCACACTTTCTTCGGAATTTCAAAATTCAAAGGTACTGACGGTGATCTGTTGATTAAATAGTAGGCGGCACGAACAGCTTCTCCCCAGAATGGCTTTGGCAGCTTAGCCTTACTGATCATACTGATCAGCTAACTAATCTTCATTGCATCTTGTCCAACGATCAACATGTCGTCCACATATAGCAAAAGTGCAATGAAGTTTCCACCTGAAATTTTTTTAATATAAACGGACTGGTCTGCTGCAGTCCTTTTATAGCCTTGACTCACCATAAACGAGTCAAACTTCTTGTACCATTGTCTTGGTGCTTGCTTGAGACCATACAAGCTCTTCTTCAGCTTGCATACGAGGTTTTCTTTCCCTAAAACCTCAAATCCTTCTAGCTACTCCATGTAGATTTCCTCATGTAAATCACCGTGAAGAAATGCTGTCTTCACATCCATCTGTTCAAGCTCTAGTTTTAGACTTGCTACTAAACCAAAAGTGACTCGAATTGAAGTCATTTTTACCACTGGTGAAAAAATCTCATCAAAGTTAATTCATTTCTTCTGAAGAAATCCTTTGACCATCAATCGAGCTTTGTGTTTCACCACCTTTCCGCTGCCATCTTTCTTGAGCTTGAACACCCATTTATTCGTTAGTGCTTTCTTTCCTGTTGGAAGCTCAACCAACTCATAAGTATGATTTTTCTGCAAGGATTCCATCTCATCTTGCATTGCTTGCAACCACTTTTCCTTCTCTTAATGAGAAACAGCTTTCTGCAAACTCTCTGGCTTCCCCTCTTCAGTAAGCAGAATATAGTCAAATTCTGGAAATCTCTTTGATGGAATTCGGCCTCGTTCAGATCTCCAAACTTGTAAACCACTAGTTTCAGGAGGTGTACCATCATCTGACCGCTGTGATGGCCCTGCAACTGCTTGAGAGGATTGAGTCTCCTCCTGCTCAATATCCCCTTCTTCCTCCTGGTCTGCTTCTGGTATATCTTCATGCACCTCATTATCCTTTGTGGCTATTTGTGCTGGTGCTGGATTAGGACAAAAATTCTCGGCACTAGAACTACAATTAGGAGACATTCTGGGCTTTTCAATGTCTTCCATTGTCTGGTTTTCATGGAATACTACATCCCTACTTCTAATAACCTTCGTTTTCGGGTCCCATAACCTGTATCTGAATTCTTCATCTCCATATCCTATAAAGATGCATGGAGTAGATCTTGCATCGAGCTTCTGTCTAAGCTCCTTGGATACATGTACATAAGCTAAACAACCAAACACTCTTAAATGAGAGTAGGAGGGAATCTTACCCGACCACACTTTCTCCGGAATTTCAAAATTCAAAGGTACTGACGGTGATCTGTTGATTAAATAGTAGGCGGCACGAACAGCTTCTCCCCAGAATGGCTTTGGCAGCTTAGCCTTACTGATCATACTTCTTAACTTTCCCATAATGGTTCGGTTCATTCTTTCGGCTATTCCATTATGTTGTGGGGTGTGAGGGACAGTCTTCTCATGTCGAATGCCGTGTCTTCTACAATAGGCATCGAACTCCTTGGAAGTATACTCGCCTCCATTATCTGAGCGGAGACATTTTAGCTTCTTTCCTGTTTCACGCTCTACCATGGTATGAAACAGTTTGAAGCAATCCAATACCTGGTCCTTTGTCTTTAAGAAATATACCCATACCTTCCAAGAAGCATCATCAATGAAGGTCAGGAAATACTTGTTGCTACCTAATGATTCCACCTCCATGGGACCACAAACATCAGAGTGCACCAGACTAAGCAACTCTGATCTTCTCGATGCAGAGGAACTGAAGGAGACTCTATGTTACTTACCAAACAAGCAGTGATTACAAGGATCTAGCGCAGCATCCTTACAAACAGTGATAAGCTTCTTCCTTGCCAAAGTGGACAATCTTTTTTCACTCATGTGACCAAGTCTCTGGTGCCACAAATTTTGGGATGTCTCTCCTTTTGCAATATTGAGGCTGTCTGCACATATCTTTACATGAGTTTTGTACAGCATTCCACAAATATGTCCTCGGGTGATAACTATGGCACCTTTCATCATTTTCCATGTGCCTTTGCTGAAGTAGTTGTCATAGCCTTGCTTGTCTAAAGCTGCTCCCGAAAGTAGATTAAGCCGAAGATCTGGAACATGACGGACATCCTTCAAAGTGATTGTACAACCAATGTAACAGCCCAGACCACCCACCTCAAGATATTGTCCGCTTTGGGCCCGGCCCATACGGTTTTGCTCTTCCCGATCCCAGTACAACGGTGGGTCACAGGAAAAGGCCTCTTGAAGGGAAAGGTATCCACACGCTTATAAGCCATGCTTCGTTCCCCTTTCCAACCGATGTGGGATGTTACAATCCACCCTCCTTAGGGCCAAAGAGGACAATATCTTGGTTGGGCCTAGGAGGCCCGGGCCAGTGGGACTAGCAGGTGTAGGGGTGGGACCCCTAACCACTAAGAGGCCTTTTCCTGTGACCCACCGTTGTACTGGGGTCGGGAAGAGCAAAACCGTGCGGGCCGGGTCCAAAGCGGACAATATCTTAAGGCGGGTGGTCTGGGCTGTTACAACCAACATTCGTTTTTACCTGAATATCACCAGTTCCCATAATCTTTGCGAAACTGGAATTTCCCATCTTTACCGTACCAAAGTCTCCTGCTTTGTACGTTTTGAAGAAATCTCTGTGTGGAGTGAGATGGTAGGATGCTGCAGTATCGACTACCCACTCAACATCTTGGGTTGATATATGGAGGCATGTCTCTTCTTCGGTGGAGCAAAGCGCCACTTCTCCTATAACAGTGACTAGTGTCTCTCCATCCTTCTTCGGCTGATTATCTTGGAGTCTTTGCTCTCTCAACAACTTTCTGCAGTTCTTCTACATGTGACCCTCCAGGCCACAATGATAGCACTTATATGATGATTTTCTACCGTCTATAGATCTGCCTCTGCTCTTGCTCTTGCCTCTTCCCCTATCTCGACCACCTCTTTGCTGTCTTCCTCTTTCTGTGACGAGGGCATGTGACTGATCTATGCCAATGTCCTTTCTCTTGGACTCTTCATTAAATAGGACATCCTTAACCATAGACATAGTAAGTTTGCCATTCGGAGCCGCATTGCTAAGAGAGACTACCACTTTCTCCCAACTGTTTAGAAGAGAGCTTAAAAGTAGGAGGGCCTGATCCTCATCCCTTAGTTGGTAATCCACAGCAGATAGTTGATTTACCAAGTTCTGGAACTCACTGGTATGCTCGGCTACAGAAGTTCCACTCTGTAATTTTAGATTTACTAATCGCTTAAGCAACAGGGCTTTGTTCCGAGCAGTCTTGGCCTGGTACATGTCCTCTAATTTTGTCCAGAGGGCATATGCATCCGTTTCCTTCACTACATGATGGAAGACACTGTGGTCGATCCATTGCCTGATCTGACCGATCGTTTTCTTGTTTAATTTCTTCTATTTTGCTTCTTTGCTGGGATTGAGGTTTTCTCCTTTAGCTTCTATAGGATCAAATAGATACTTACAATTGAGGAGATCTTCCACCCGAGGTTTCCAAGGTGTATAATTTATGGCAGTGAGCTTAACCATAGCTCCCGAAGATGATTCTTCCATTGACATTATGGCTTGATAAAAAATGGAGCCAAATTTGGCAAAACAGAGTTAACCGTTGCGTCCGGAACGGTCGAAAATGGTGGACTTGACTCTTCCGAGGTCAAAATATAATTACCAAAAATATTGGGACAAAAATATAATTTCACAAAAATTCTGGGTCAATCTGTAAATACAGAAACTACAGGGGTCAATCTGTAATTTCCAACAATTCAGGGGCTGTTCCATAATTTCATAAACTTATGATGACGTGGCAGATTGTGTTGACGTGTCAACATGTGGCAGATGACGTGGCGATTGCATGGCTGACAACATGTCGGGTCGCGTGGCAGATGACGTGGCTGAGTTCGCTGACGTGGTAGTCTTCATCCTCCAGACGGCGCATGAGGCGCGTGAACTGCTGCAGAAAATTTCAGACGGCACGTGCGGGCGCGTGAGCCTCTGCGTTTCTCTCCAGTGAACTTGGTTGTTCTCGTCTCGTCAAGTACTTTCACCTGATATTGTCAAATTAATTATTTGAGCAACTTTTTGAAATACCAACTTGAAGAACAGAGGCTCTGTTTCTTCAAATTTTGAACCCAAGCTCTCGACCTGGAGCTCTGATACCACTTGTTGTGGTTCTCTGACAATTTTAGAGAAGAAATATGAGAAGAAAAATAAAAAAAATTCTATTACTCTCTTGGAAATAGAATATAAAAATAAAAACTTCTCTCGTGGAGGATTCTCACTTGAAACATTTCTCTACACTGTCAAATTCTCTCTGGAATTGCTCACTCTTCTCTCAAGCTCTCTCTGGAACTTAAACACTCTCTCTCTCGGAGTTTACTCTCAATACTCCTCACTTGGGATGATATTGAGGTTGCTCTCTTGGCTTGGCTTGCATGCAATGGGATGAACTTATTTATAGGCTTACAAATTCGGTGCATGTCCTCCATTTTCAACTTCTTCTGACAGGTGCCCACAATTGTTGAGCAAGTTGGAGTTCGGTGTTAAATGCAGAAATGGCCATTGTCAAAGATGGTGGCTGAGCAATCTTCACACTGGCGGTGCAGTGGTGGTGCGGCTGGACTTCACACTGACCACTCATGCTGATCCTTCATACAAACTCCAATACATTCACAAAAGAAAATAAGGTTGCGCCAGCCATCCCGGCAGGCCATGGCGAGAGAATCCGCCACTGATTCGATCTCATAATGACTGGAAAAGCCATCTCCTGGCTTAATTATATATATATAGACAATGAGGTGGTATAATAAAAAGCATAATGGTGTTCCATCGTCATCGAATGCATGCTTGTTGTTTCATGATCTCCATTTCTGTATTTCAGTCTGTTTAATTTTCTGATCAATATCTATTACTTATTAGTACTAATGCTTGAAACAAGCAGAAGTGTGCATGCGTCACTTTTATTTTATGAATTATGCTTGTATATACATATATATGTGTATGCGATATTAATTAATTACCAAATATATATATATATATATATATATATATATATGTATGCAATATGCAACTCTTTTTTGCTCACCATCGGTTCACCAAAAGTAAACAGTGACGGACCCAGAAAATGATATTTCGGAGATGGCATAAATTTTTTCAAGTAAAATAACTATTAAATAAAATTATTTTAACTCCTATTCGCAACTATTTATACACAGACAATATAAATATTTATTTTATTATATATTAAATTAAATACAATATTATACGAACATTGAACAAAAAAATTTAGGATTTGGTCAACAAAGTGATCGACCATTTTCAAGTTAAAATTTAGGACTTTCATCACCAAAAAATATAAGATTTAATTTTCTATTCTACCATAAATATATATACATACATATCTATATATATATATGTATATATATATGTTATTATACATGTATGCAATATTATGCAACTCTTTCTTGCTCACTATCAGTTCACCAAAAAAAAATAATAATAATAATAAAAATAAACAGCTGCGCGCCTTTCTGCATTGACATATATTATATCTAATTTAGTTAATTAATGTATTCTCCAATTGTATAAATAACAAATACGGCCATAAATTATAATAAGATGTTTCATATTCAACCGTAATAACATTTTTGTAATTTAAAAAGTTGTTTATTAAGGTTTTAAGTCAATAAACCCGTTTAATGTATTTCTTTTATTATTTTAAATAACTTAATTAAAATTGATAAAGAATATGACTAGAGGTGTTTAATGGGCCATGCCACAAAATCCCTTTTAACCATTGGCTCATTCATGTTCATGCTGGTACAGATCTATTTATTTATCACACCTCAATTCTCTGGGTATGTTTGTTTTTAGTGTCGTGCGCTCACGCCAGCATGTTTGTTTGTATTGGCCTAATTTGTATCTGTGCCAACGTATTTTTTTTTTTTTTAGTTAATTAATTACCTATCTTATAAAATTTAATACATTTTAAAAAGTAAATATAACATAGACCTTAAATTTATTACAGCAAATTTATTTTTTGATTTACTAAGCACTGAATATTTAAATAAAAAGGAGAAAACAATTGTAAAAACGAATTAAAATGTCAGGATCCGTCCAGAATTCTTTCTCTGGAATCCTAGACAAGCTCTGATCCCAGAGAAATACCACCGAACCTTCCAACGGAAAATCCGGCAGCACCTCCCCTAAGGGTAGGACTAACCAAAAATTACCTGCACTGAAAACACACTTCTAAAAACATCCCCTTATTCCTCCCACGTTACTACAAATTGATTCCATAAATTACAGCCCTCCAAATAACAACATCAACAACCCAGTGCATAAATAACAACTACACGTCCCAAACAGTATACAGAGCATTAAACAGATAAATGTGGAATTTATAAAATGACAGATAAGAAGCAATACAAGTTCGAGAGGAAAAAGGGAAGAAAAACTTCTTGAACCTTCGGCAACGAACTGAGACGTTGGGCTCGCCCCGGACAATCAACGTCTCCAACCTGGACCTAGGGGAACGGAATTTAAGAGTGTGAGATGCTAATCATCTCAGTGAGTGACCCTATCTACTGTACACCTTTAATATTAATAATATAAAAATAAAAGAATTTAATTAATCAATATCGAATAATTAAATAAATAAATAAATAAATAAACATTTGAAGTAACAATTTCTCTCAAAACTCTCACTATTCACTCTGTTGGAAATGTTCCCCTTTTAAAACATTTTCACAAAACCCGATATTCATACTTCCCGAAAACCAAGGGACCAAATAATTTAATAAACAACAAATAAATAAATAATACCCCAAATATAAATAAACTGCAATAAATTATAATAAATAATTTTGTACTCTTTGGGGTTTGAAATTTTATTTGAAAATTACACCTGATGCACCACACCATATACCGGTGATGCCCTCCGATACCCAGCGTCCTGAGCACCGACTGGCGGGGGGGTTAAAGAGAGAAACTTGCAAACGGCACTTCGGCGTCCCGACAGTACCGCTGCTGAAACCATCTCCCGGCCAAGGAGGGGGGCGGCTGTGGCCAATAACAAACTTGCCTGCCCACGGTCCAATGGCAACGACGGGAGAAATAATACCTGCGCGCTAAACCACATAATACTTGCGCGCTACCACGTGTCCATATATCAGAACACCAATACTGTATGAGTGCGTCTAAAAATAATCATTTTTAACCAACCGTACCGTTTTCCAAAATTACCGTGGGAAATATATTAAATTTTCACACTTACCATCCCACATATTTTTATTTAACACATCGGTAAGAACCATCGATAACAAACAAACCACAATTTTTTCGAAATACGAGATGCAACCATAAAAATACCGCGGGCATAATTTATAAAATTTAAACAAATATTTTCATAAAATATTTAACCCAATTATGCCCGAAAATAATACTTAAAACCACGTACGAATTATTACCGAAATATAATTTGCTCATGCATAATAAATAAATTAAACCACAATAAAACCATAACCAAATTGTACCACATGAGCATAATTAAATACCAATTAAACATAATTAATTGCCCAAAAATGATATAAAATTCAGACACAATCAATTACTGAAAATATTTGCTCATGTGTAATAAATACCGTTTAATCACAATAAAATAATAATCGAGAATTTCTAATTACCCCAAAATTTCATTTAGCACCAATGGGTAAATATATATATAAAATAACATTTTTCCCGATTATATTTAAAATACGCCACATGAGCACAATTTACAGATATCAATTTAACGCCACATAAATATAATCAATTACCCCAAAAACATTTTCAAAGGTGGGTCACTCACCTGGAGCACGCAATTAAACCATGATCCACCATGGGATCAATTCCACGACTCATCGGTGCTCCTAGAACACAATTCACACACAGTCAAATAAATTAATATTTTAATCGGGTAAATAATACCCGGTACCGGGGGGTCAAACACAAATGTTATCCAAAATAGGCGAATAATATACCGAATCGAAGCTTGAGCGATGAGGATTACAAATCCGGTCTCCATCGACCCCAATTCCGCCGGAGGTGGCTGGAATTTGGCCGGAAAGCTTCGGTCGGTTTTCAATTCCTCGTATCTCGCAAACCGCTTTGAATTTTTGAGATTGGAGGCAATATTTGGACTCAGAGGACCCAAAATAGGGGGAGAGGAGGCTTAATTTGGACTGGGCTGGCTGGAAAACACAAGAAAAGAGGAGAGAGAAATTTTTCCAGTCGGCGGCTTCTCCGGCCCGATCGGCGTTCGTCCGGTGACCGTGAAAATTGGAGGCTGAGCTCGCCTCCTCCCTCCGCTCGTCACTGGCTGGCGCGTGAGTGGTTCCGGTGGCCGGAAAATGTTCAGCAGGGAGAGAGAGAGACGAGCGGGAGAGAAAGAAAGAAAGAAAGAAAGAAGAAGAAGAACAGGATGGGGCTGGGTCCCCTTTTTTCCCACGTGGGGGAAAGAAAAAAAGAAAAGAAAAAGAAAAAGGAAAATAAAAAGAAATGATTTAAAATTAATTAAATAATATTAATAATAATATTATTATTTAAAATAATAATAAAATAATTTGATTTTTACACATGGTTGACATGTGGCTTCTCAACATGGTGACACATGGTCACCTTCATTAAGTCACACGTGGCACATCGTTACACGTTCAAAATAATATTAAAATAATACGGTATTTGAAAAACTCTACAGGTCCATAACTTTCAAACCGTAGCTTCGTTTTCAACGTGCTACTAGTCTACGAACTCGTGCCAACGTGTACTTCGTAACAGTACCTCAGTCAACCTAGAATTCCAACCGGGTCAAAAAGTCAACTTTTGACCCCTTCGGTCAACGGTCAACAGTCAACCTCGGTCAACGTGCAAAAATTCCGACATGGTTCGGGACAGGGTGTTACATAAAATACCGTAAATAAATACATATATATACACATATATACATATACATACCTGTTGAAAATTAAAATACGAGAAAACACATTCAAATTTGACTACTTTTGAATTGAATAAAGGCGAATCAATAAGCATGCCACCATAAAACAACAATGGAGATGACATAAAGCGCGTTAATTAAAAATTAAAAATTACAGTATAAGCTTATCTAAAAAGAAATTTACAAAAAAAAATAATAATAATAATAAAATAAAATAAAGTGTATCTATAATGAATAAAATTATGTTCAGTAAAGAAAAAAAAAAACAAAAAAGAACTCGATTTCATATATAATCAATCACCTGATCACCCTACCTTTTTATTTCTCTTCAGTTGTTCTCAATTAACATCAAAGATAATTGTAAATGTTTCAATTAATTGCAATTGCTGTATAGCAGCAAACGTTTTGTTCTTTTCAAGAATACCATTCTCTAGGATTTTGAAACATCTTCAACCATGAACTAGGGCCTTTTTTGTCTACCTTCCACTGGTTTGGATACCATGGATGTTGCCACATCAAGAAACAGCGCTGTGGATAAGGCATCATGGAGAGATGTCTTCCATCTGGAGAACAAATTGCAGCAAACCTAAAGGAGAGATATTTGGGTTGTAGGGATAATGCTCTGTCTCGTTTCCCATCATCATCGCAATACCTTACTGGGGCCAAATTTGAATGAAGCACATAATATATATAAAAAAAAAATTAAAAAAAAAAAAAATAGACCTACTTTGAGATTCTCCATGTGAAAGGTAGGGGCGATGATTTTCCCATGGTGAGCCCATTTTTCACCTTTAAGGCTTAGAAGGCCATCATCTTCAAGCTGTTTTACACAAGTGGGTGACCATCATCTCTTTCCGTAGAGTTCGGACGTGGAAGTGAAAACTTCTCGAATGAGGTCCGGATCGGAGACAGTGAGACGAACGGTGGGTCCGAACCAGACAAGGAATGTATATATGTTGCACCTCCATATTAATGGAGTTAAATAAAATAGAAATAAAGGGTATGTGAGATTAAGGGAAAAGATGTACGTAATATGAAGATGATAAAAAATAAAAATTAAAAAATGTGCGTTAGATTCTAAAGCAGTCATAAAAAGAAGTTTTTGTTTTTGTTTTTGTTTTTTTATTCTATCACGCGCCGCCTCTCCATATATATATCAGCGTTTTTTGTTTTATTTTTATTTTTATTTGTTTATTTATTCATTTTTTCTGTTTGGTAATGTGCTATAGCTCTGTATATATATCAGCATAGCTCCTTCGTCGCGAAGCAACTAAATTGGCGGCTTTCTAGCTGAGGCCTAATGACATCTCATATAGACATGACATAGCTATATATCGTCAACTTTTAAATGATAATTTCTTCTATTTTGACTGATCCCATTTGACCATAGCTATCTTAGCTATTAAGTAATTTGAAATAAAGCATGTTCTATAATAAATATGTAAATATATAATGAAAAGTTGAGTTTCATACTTTGATGATGTGTAAACCAATACCATTCAAAAATATTAGTTGTGTAAAATTCAAAACTAAAAAAGTAGTTAAAAACTTCCACTATGAATTACCTTATTAGCATAAATAGGCGCAGGACTAGTCACCAAACCATTGGAATCCCAAACTTGTTCACAAAAACTAGTAATAAAAGTGTCTTCCTTGTATATGCTAGTTTTATTCCTTTGCATGGTCGTTCTTCTGACCACTCATGCTGATCCTTCCTACGAACATAAGCCTCCCCAAGAACACCAAAAACCAGTAGCACTCCTAGTCAATAAGATAGGTATCCGCAAACCGCCAACTGCACGCCACGGCAAGAATCTGCGGCCGTTTCTGTCAGTCTATAAAATAGTTATCCGCAAGCCGCCAACTGCACGCCACGGCTAGAATCCGCCGCCGTTTCTGTCTCATAAACCAGCTACTGGTTTTTGATCTTCTTGGGGAGGCTTATGTTCGTATGAAGGATCAGAATGAGTGGTCAGAAGAACAACCATGCAAAGGAATAAATCTAGCATATACGAGGAAGACATTTCTATTACTAGTTTTTGTGAACTAGTTTGAGATTCCAATGGTTTGGCGACTAGTCCTGCGCCACGTCTGCAATAAAGCCACATCGGCTTTTTATTAGTTGGAGAAAACTGGTTGTTTGTTTGTAACAACTTGATAGCTTATTTTGTATGCTTTTTTATGAAAAAAGAAAATCAATCACAGTAGAAATGTTCTCTAATCTCTTTTTCTAGGTTTTCATTATTTTCTCTTTGTTTTTCCCACACCATCTTGCGTGTTTTCTTGGTCCCTAAAAGTTTGACAATCAGGTGGCATAATAATAAGAATAATGGCCATTCATCGTCATCGAGTGCATGCTTGTTGTTTCATGATTCTGTATTTCATCCTGTTTAATGTTCTGATCAATATCTATTACTTATTAGTATTAATGCTTGACACAAGCAGTATTGTTTATGTGTGTCACCTTATTGTTTACAATTTGAAGAACGGGGAATTTTATCATTGGACCAGGCCTATAATATTTTTTTGCGTCACCTTTTATATGTTATTAATTTAT
Source organism: Ziziphus jujuba (assembly GCF_031755915.1). Classification (NCBI taxonomy): domain Eukaryota; kingdom Viridiplantae; phylum Streptophyta; class Magnoliopsida; order Rosales; family Rhamnaceae; genus Ziziphus; species Ziziphus jujuba. Next base: position 22,278,769 of record NC_083381.1, on the reverse strand, counting down.
GCATGTATTTTTAATTTTCTATTCCAGCATATATATGAATAATAATTTAATGGACTAACTATTTTATCATTAGCTACCCAGAAGCACTTAGAAGTAAGATCAATAAATTATATATGATAGTATTAATTTAAAATATTTTTTCATTTTTAATTTTAATACTAAAAATCTAATAAGGAAAACAAACCTTTAATAAATCTAATCAAATTCTCACAAAATATTTAAAAAAACATTGGATTTATAAATAAAAAAATTGAAAATTCTAGGTATTTTAATTTTTACCCCATTTATTTTTATATTATATCAATTTCTAATACATAAAATAAACTAGACAGGTCACTGTATCAAAGTTATATATATATATATATATATTATATTATTATATTTATATGCCATATGCAGCTCTTTCTTGATCACCATGATCTATTCATCAAGAATAAACAGCTGCAGGCCTTTAAAACCTAGATTTCTTTTTTTCTCCATTGACACAGATAATAACTAATTTAATTAATCAACCGTAACTGCATTTTTGTAATTTAAAAAGTTATTTTATTAACTTTTTAAGACAATTTACCAGTTTAATGTAGTTCTTTTATTATCTTAAATATTTTAATTAAAATTGAGAAAAAAAAATAATAATATGACCAGAGGTGTCTAATGGACCACGCCACATGGTCCAGTTTAACTACTGGCACAATATTCATGTTCATGTTGGTTTGTTTATTTATTTTACCGTATTTGTGTTGGTATGATTATTTATAGTGTGCTCATGCCGCTATATGTGTTTGTACATTTTATATTTATGCCTATATATATATATATATATATATATATTGTCTACTTTAATTAATTATTTACCTAATTTATAAAACTTAATACATTATAAAAAGTAAATATAACAAATAACTTAATTTTACTACAGTAAATTATTTTATGATTTTCTGGGCAATGAAATTTATATATAAAAAAAAAAACACGACTGTAAAATTAATATATAAATTATTTAACTCTCAAGCCAAAAAAGAAAAAAAAAACTGTAAAAAAACAAAGGTATGATGACGAACAATTAAAAAGTTTAAATCTTAAAAAAACATTATTAATTTAATAACATATAATATTGATTAACTAAAAAAAGTTAACAAAATAAAAAATATTAGTAAATTAATATAGTATATTTATAAAGGGGAATTTGCCCAATACCCCTATTGCAAGCCTTCTAAGGAAATTTACCCCTTCGGTTTCAATATTTTTTGTTTTGCCCTTTTATTTTTCAATATTCCTAAATTATCCTTTCAAAAGAAAGAATTAATGAAAGGGTATATGTATTCTATTTTTCCCCTGAACCTGAACGACATGAACGGAGCACAAAGAAAAGAGGAAGAGAAAGTGAGACAGAATGCCGAACAGAGCTTGGGAGAGAGATGATTTGTGTAATGGGTAATGCAATTTTTAAAGTCTTTAAACTCAAGAGCGAGGGAAAACGACTTATTCTGGGAAGATCATCAGCTTGACTCTCTAATCCCTAAAGAGGAAGAGACCCATGTCTGTTTCAGCGATTTGAGCTCGAATGGTGCTTCATTGATGGCTCGGAAAGAATCTATGGACTGGATTTTGACTGTTAAGGCGCACTATAGGTTTTCTGCTGTGGCCGTTGTTCTTGCCATGAACATCTCCCGTAGAAGCATTCTTCGTCTTCTTCTTCTTCTTCGAGCTTCGGCCTTTTCTGTAATTCTTCCAACACAAAGAAGCATTTCGGGTGAGTTTTCGTTTCATGATGAAAAAAAAAAAAAAAAACAGATAACACTTTCTGCTTGCCTCCCCATTTCTTGTCTTTCCTGCTCTTCTTTTTTCTTTTGTTGTCCAACATTTTGTTTGAACCATGGCAATTTCGGGCTACTTTGTCCCCTGGTATCTCTTTAAATATCTGTAATTTCTCATCAATTTCTCACTTGAATTGGGTATTTTTTCAAAAAATTTCAAAAACCCACCATTTTTTTTTTAAAGGCATGGAAATAAGAGAAACTATGATTTATTATTAGCACTTTTGGTATTGTGCACTTTTGGTATTTTTGCAGTCATTCAGTAAATTAGACCCAGAAGATGAGAGCATAGACTTGTATATGTGCAGAAATATTTAGGACAAATACCCTAATTTCAAATTTGAGTATACACTTGATTCAAACAACCAACTATAGAACATTGTCTGGTCATATGCATCTTCTGTCAAGTCATATAAGATCTTTAGTGATGCAGTGGTGTTTGATACAACTCATTGCTTGACTGTATTTGATATGCCACTTGGGATATGGGTTGGAATGAATAATTATGGTATGCCTTGCTTCTTTGGTTGCTTGCTTCTGCGAGAAGAAAATCTGAGGTCTTTTGATGGGCATTGAAGGTAATAGAGTGAAAGTAGAGTACAATACAAATATATTCTATTAGTCATTTTGTGTAGAAAGGAAGTGGGGTTATTGGTCATTTTGTGTAGAAATTATGATAATACAAATTTTCGGTAATTATGATAATATAAATTTTTTTGTTAGTCAAACCATCTATTGTATGGCTTGTGGGTGTAATTGCTGTTTTGAAGGATAAGACGTGAGGTTCTTCATGCTCATGACTAAATTTTATATTGATTACTCATATGACTTTATGGAACTAGGTTAATTAATCTTTAGACAAGCATGTATTCTATCAAACTGTTCTAATAGTATCATCACCACTTGCTTATTTCCTTCTCTTTCTGTTATGAAGAGAAAACTAATTTCTACTTATACATTTGTTATGTCATTTAATTTTATTTTTCTAAAGCCTACTTGACAAATAATCTGTTTTACTATTTGTGAAAATATTAGTCATCTTTGTAAAAGTCATAAACTTCATATTTCATTTGATTATTGTAATGTTTTACGCTTTGATATGTTATTTTGCAGTTGGGTTAAACATTATTGATAAATATTTATCATTCTCTTGTTTCATTTGGATATTTTTTAGTGTTGACGAGTTAAGGAAGCTTTTCTTTGACAAGGATGCATAACATCAATTTTTACTTTCGCTCGATCAAGTTAAAATTCAAAATAATGTACGTACATAAGCTTTTTCTCTTATTTGGGAATCTGTCTGTAGTACTTAAGTACATAAAGTGCATGCATCAACCCCTTTTTAAAATGCTTGTTAGTGAATATTTGGTATTGTGCTAATACAATGACTTTTGTGCTTGATTTATATGGTTTATTAATGAGCATGGTGGTTTATGCCTTCCCAATATATAGTAGTTTCGCTATTGTGATACTTGAGTCTATGTTCTGATTATTTTTCCTAGATATTTTTTTTCAACTTGACAATTATGAGCTTAGAGATGAAATTCGCAAAGAAACACTACAGCTAGCGAGTTATTCTTTTCTTGTTATCTACTAGTTTTTGTTATATCAATCATGCACAATTGGATTATGCATGGAGAAATCTACTAGTTCTTTTTTTTTTTAATTATATATATATATATATATATATCAATCAAGCACAATTGAATTATGCATGGAGAAACAGATCTTGAATTTATTTAAACTCACAGGGGAGAACTTGGAAAATGAACCACGCATTATGGAGCTCATAAATCAGGTAATATTTATCTTGCTTTCTTTAGGTAGTGTCGAATTGATTGTGTTGATTATGAAACATTTTCTCCTGTTTGTATGGTCACAGTGTAGAATTATTAGAACAACAGAGTTGGCTGCTACATAGGAGAAGCTACATGAGCTTGAGAGACAAAAGGAAGAAATGTTGAGGTTCGGTTCCCCTGCTTCCCTTCTCCAAAGGCTTCAAGGTATAGAATATGATAATTTATAGTTGGAAATCTAAATTGTGTAGTTTCTTTGTGCTCAAGCACATGTTTTATTCTATTGTTTTGTACCTAGTGGCTATGCTTAAACAGAAAAGAATTAATGTAGAGAAGCCAAATTTGATAATAAGCTACTTTATCTTAACTACTTTTAACCTTTATTTTACTGGTGTTTGTTTGCAGATGCAATGAACAAAACCGATGAGGAATCTGAAAATCTGCACAAGCAGCTTCTTGATAGGGAGATCGAGCTTGGTCCTTTTATGCAGATATACAAGAAGCTTCGCACCACTTAAGCGAGCACTCATTCATCTTGCAGCTAAAACAAATTCACTTAGTTGAATTGATATTATAGAAAGATATATACTTGGAACACACTGAAATCTTACTTGCAGTTTCAATGCATTGGCTAGATAAACATGATTGTCTGTGTATTATTTGGTTAAATATTTTCTCTTTGCTAGTATATCAGTTTTGACAGCACTTGTTCATGTACGTTCAACATTCATCGTGGTATAGTATTGTAAAGTTACAATTTTATCAGTTTTTGCCATAATTACATTTACATTTATGATTTTTAACTTGAAAAAGCAGACGGATGCAGTCTATTGCATGTTTGATAACATATCATTCCGTGTTCAGTTTTTGGTTCAGTTGTTTGTATGTTTCTTACTATTGCATGGATGATATTACTGCCCAATGGTAATGACCGATACATCGTCGGTAATTGACATTTGTAAACCGTCGTAAAAGAATCACCACAATTCCATCCGGCAACTTCAATCATGTGTGTTCCAACCAATAAGATGCTAAATGTAGCCTTATTAATGATAAATTCTGACAAATTAAGTGATCAAACGGCATTAAAAAATGACAACGTTCAATTTGTTTTTGATTAAAAAATTACCGAAAGTTTCATCGGTAATTACCGAAATTCCTATAGCAATCACATTTTACCAATTTTTTGGGCCCCACAAGTCCCCTTACGTGGGTTAAATGAAAAAAACATGCAACATATGGATTATAAAATGATCTTAAGGAGAGAAAATTCCAAAATTGCTTAAAAATTTCTCAAATTGGCCAAAAAATTATGATGACTGTAGACTTTCTGTAATTCCCGATGAAATCCTCGGTAACCAACATATACCCTTTGGAAAAATTACCAAAGATTTCGTCGGTAATTACCGAAACTCCTATGGCAATCACATTTTACCAATTTTTTGGACCCCACAAGTCCCATAATGTGTGTTAAATGAAAAAACATGCAACATACGGATTATAAAATGATCTTAAGAAGAGAAAATCCCAAAATTGCTTAAAAATTTCTCAAATTTTCCAAAAAAATACGATGACTGTACACTTTCGGTAATTCCCGATGAAACTGTCGGTAACCAACACATACCCTCTGAAAAATTACCGAAGGTTTAGTCGGTAATTACCGAAACGCCTATGGTAATCACATTTTACCAATTTTTTGGGCCCCACAAGTCCCATAATGTGTGAAAAATTCAAAAACATGCAAAATATGGATTCCAAAATTATCCTAAGGAGAGACAATCCCAAAATTGCTTAAAAATTTCACAAATTTTCCAAAAAAATACGATGACTGTACACTTTCGGTAATTCTCGATGAAACCATCGGTAACCAACACATACCCTCTGGAACAATTACCGAAGGTTTCGTCGGTAATTACCGAAACACCTATGGTAATCACATTTTACCAATTTTTTAGGCCCCACAAGTCCCATAATGTGTGTTAAATGCAAAAACATGCAAAATATGGATTCTAAAATTATCCTAAGGAGAGACAATCCCAAAATTGCTTAAAAATTTCTCAAATTTTCCAAAAAAATACGATGACTGTACACTTTCGGTAATTCCCGATGAAACCGTCGGTAACCAACACATACTTTCTGGAAAAATTACCGAAGATTTCGTCGGTAATTACCGAAACACCTATGGTAATCACATTTTACCAATTTTTTGGGCCCCACAAGTCCCATAATGTGTGTTAAATGCAAAAACATGCAAAATATGGATTCTAAAATTATCCTAAGGAGAGACAATCCCAAAATTGCTTAAAAATTTCTCAAATTTTCCAAAAAAATACGATGACTGTACACTTTCGGTAATTCCCGATGAAACCGTCGGTAACCAACACATACCCACTGGAAAAATTACCGAAGGTTTCGTCGGTAATTACCGAAACACCTATGGTAATCACATTTTACCAATTTTTTGGGCCCCACAAGTCCTATAGTGTGTGTTAAATGCAAAAACATGCAAAATATGGATTCTAAAATTATCCTAAGGAGAGACAATCCCAAAATTGCTTAAAAATTTCTCAAATTTTCCAAAAAAATACGATGACTGTACACTTTCGGTAATTCTCGATGAAACCGTCGGTAACCAACACATACCCTCTGGAAAAATTACCGAAGGTTTCGTCGGTAATTACCGAAACACCTATGATAATCACATTTTACCAATTTTTTGGGCCCCACAAGTCCCATAATGTGTGTTAAATGCAAAAACATGCAAAATATGGATTAAAATTATCCTAAGGAGAGACAATCCCAAAATTGCTTAAAAATTTCTCAAATTTTCCAAAAAAAATACGACGACTGTACACTTTCGGTAATTCCCGATAAAACCGTCGGAAACCAACACATACCCTCTAGAAAAATTACCGAAGGCCCTACAGTTATCACATTTGACAAATTTTTTGGCCCCCACAGGTCCCTTAATGTATGTTAAATGCAACAACATGCAAAATATACATTTTTCAATGATACCAAGAAGAAAAAACCCCAAACATTATGAAAAAGTTCTCAAATTGGCCAAAAAACTTAATTACCGTAGGGCCTTCGGTAATGAAACCTACGGTAATAGATTTATACTTTCTAGAAATATTACAGATGGTTTCATTGGTAATTATCAAAGGCCCTACGGTAATCAAGTATTTTTTGCCAATTTAAGAACTTTTTCCTAACGTTTGGGATTTTTTCTTCTTGGTATCATTGAAAAATGTATATTTTGCATGTTGTTGCATTTAACACACATTAAGGGACTTGTGAGGGCCAAAAAAGTTGTCAAATGTGATTACTGTAGGGCCTTCGGTAATTACTGATGAAATTGTCGGTAATTTTTCCAGCAAGGTTAAACTGATTACCGTAGGTTTCATCGGTAATTACCGAAGGCCCTATGGTAATCATATTTTTTTGCCAATTTGAAAACTTTTTTCTAACGTTTGGGGTTTTTTCTCCTTAGAATCATTGAAGAATATATATTTTGCATGTTTTTGCATTTAACACACATTAGAAGACTTGTGGGGGCCAAAAAAGTTGTCAAATGTACCGTAGAGCCTTCGGTAATTATCGATGAAATCTTTGGTAAATTTTCTAGCCAGTTTAAATGGATTATCGTAGGTTTCATCCTTAATTACCGAAGCCCCTACGGTAATCAAGTATTTTTTGCCAATTTTAGAACTTTTTCCTAACGTTTGGGATTTTTTCTCCTTAGAATCATTGAAGAACGTATATTTTGTATGTTGTTGCATTTGACACTCATTAGGGGACTTTTGGGGGCCAAAAAATTGATAAAATGCGATTAACACTTGGGTTTCGGTAATTACCGATGAAACCTACGGTAATCAAATTTTTTTGCCAATTTGAGAACTTTTTCCAAACTTTTGGGGTTTTTTCTGTTTAGGGTCAGTGATGAATGTATATTTTGCATGTTGTTGTCAGAAACACGCATTAGTGGACTCTTTGGAGTCAAAAAATATGTGAATTGATGTTACCGAAAGCGTATCGGTAATCATCTTTGTTTGAATTTTTATCACTACCAAGGGTCTTCTTTTCTCTTATTTTGTCAACGGGTATCATTACTAAAGCTAGATTCTGCATATTAAGATACCATTAATATAGGATGTCATAATATTAAACATACGATCTACATTGAAAATTTATTAAAGCATAAGTCAACAGCATATTTTTTTCTAAACAAGCTAATGTCTTCCGAGCCAAATAAAAGGTTCTCCTCACTGCTCTTGTATTCAATAAATTTCAAAGCGAAGATGCCACAATCACCCCTACAGAATAGCATTAATGAAAACCAACCACGTGAATTTCCACACGTAAGCACAATTAAACAGCAGCAATAGAAGTGGTTGAAAATGACAACACATTCATACCCATTATCTTGGCAGGGTGCATCTTTGATCATGGTCATCGTGAATGGCTCTAAAGTGGGAAGCACTTCCGGATTCTTCTCGTAATATCCCCCATACCTCAATAGGTAAGGCAGCATATACTTAAGGCATTTCGCATTGTCCAACTCTTTATTCTGGACATATTTATTTCCCATATTTGGATCGTATAAATCAATATGTCGAGCCTTCAAGTCCACACATGCTGCCAACCAATGGGCACCTCCATTGTTGACAGGGATGTACATCTAAAAATTAGATCGTAACATCATTATCCACAAATTGGGAAACTTAGTCAGAATTTTTTTAAATATATGTATAGACTTACATAATCACATCTCCACCACGGCACGCTAAGTTTGGGTGACTTCCCAGGCACATAGCTACGAAGTGTTGAATCACATGAATATGTGCTTCGAGATGCCTCCCATATGGGATAACGGCCTTTGATGGATGACTGCCAAATAATTAAATAGATACAATATAAAATGTCATCAATATAACATTCATGAATAAATACCGACAGATGTATTATCACTTACCGCACCAAACTACATAAATGAATATAAAACTTACCATCTCAGATGAGGAAGAGGAGAGTGGAACGTGCCTTGGAAGTTTGGTGGTTTCTTTCTCAGCTTTGGATTGTTGCCTAGTAGTTCGTCAACGCTTAGAGTTGGGTGCTGATATGCTGCCACCGCGTCTCTTAGTTTGCATCTTCTTAACTCCCTTCTTCGATTGAGATCGCAAATTCCTTTTTGGTGCCATTATAAAATACAACCTATAAATGTAACTTGACAACATTAATAACTTTTTAACTACCTTTAACCACATAGTCAACTATATATGCATATATAAATAACCATAATCCTAAATTACGAATACATAATTTATATAATTCTAAACAATACAAAATAACCATTTCAATTTAAATTGCCAATGCTGCTCATTTTCATCTTAAAGTGTATATATAAGTGTATATATATATATATAACTACGTATAAACAACTTAAAATAACATAAAATTTGATCAAACACATTTATTTATCCAACCAATTCCACATTTTTTATCACTTCCAAAATTAATTTATATCAGTTTTAATTTTTAAGCTTGTGCCAAACTATAAACCTTAATCAACTCCATATTTTTTTCTCCTTTTGAACCCAAAACTCTTTATTAAAAAAAAATTAAAAAAAAAAGGGCTAACGTCATCGATTATGTCAGCAAAACGGCAAGTAGTCCGTTACACACGCACAAAAATGACACGTCGTTGCTAATTAACGACATGTCGTCTTAATAGGACGACGTGTCATAAGGATGGCCGACCGAACGATATGTTGTTAGTAAAATACGACACGTCGTTCACTTCTCCTTCAACCTCCAGCCGATGGACCCGAACACGCCCGAACCGGGTCTCGTACCTGAATTACGACCCGGAATTTTCTCCCATCTCCGGCCACCGTTTCAGGCCAAACCGGTCCCCTTTTTTTCGTCTTTTCATTTCCTACTGATACCCAGTGTCAATCTATCCTAAAACTTGGATTTTAATAACTTCCATATAAAAACCTTAATCTAACATAAATTTTTAACCGGTTTTAAACATCAATAAAGCAATTCACATTCCTAAACATATCACATTGTACTCAAAAAATGTTATATATTCTTAAAATTCCAAGTATTTGATGTAAATATGAAATCCACAATATATATACATCACACACGGCAATAAAAAAAAAAATTAACTGTTAATGCTTATAAGTGGATTAAAAAATAGAAAAAAAAAATAGATTTTTGTTTTTTAGTTGAAAAGTTAAAAGGATTTTCCATGGTGTGGGATGTGGGATATGATGTGTAATGGGGTGAAGTAAAAGTTTTTTATAGAAATAGATTGGAAATTAATATAACAGGATATAAATGTCTTTTAAAATTATTTTAAGATTATAATTGATATTAAAGGGTAGAAAAAAAAAAAAAAAAAAAAAAAAAAAAAAAAAAAAGGGGTATATTTCATTACCGCCTTGCCAAGGAGGGTAAAGGGCCAAATTCCCCATTTATAAATCATTCGTGCCGTGAGTCCATACCGTTTCTGATCCAATTTCCAACCCACGAGTCGATTTTTAAATTAAGTTCGGCAACCATTAAATCTTCGTTGTTGTCTGAAGCTCTTGGGCTGAACTCAAATGCCAAGATAGTGGTGGACTACACGGACCATATAAAGAGATTGGGGCTTACTCTAATTGTTGTCTGAAGCTCTTGGGCTGAACTCAAAAACCTTGCCCCGACACACGATTTAACATTGAGTTTTAGCTGAACAGGCCGATAGTAGTGCTTCAGAGAATCAGACGACACTTTAAAATCGATAATATATTTTTCAAGAATTTATTTTAAAATAAAAAAAATAAGAATCAACAATTTTTTTTTTTTATTTATGTTCATTATTTTTATTTTCTTTATAAGCATTTATTACTTACTCTCATTCTTTTTATATGAATTATCTTTTAAATATTATAATTAATATTAAAATAAAAAATTAATTTGACTATCTACATTTGAAAAGTCAAATAATATTTTATTTTAAAATGTCAAAATAAAAAAATATTTTTGAATCCATTTTTAAAGGTTGCCTTCTTAAAATGAAGAGTGAGATATTCGAACAAAACAAAAAAATCCTTGGAAATGCTATCATGAACCTGCTTCTGCAAGAGCGTAGGGTTGACCTCAAGTGCTCCATGAAACTCAATGGGAGAACATTATACAAGTCCTTATAAGTTATGCATGGAGCCGTGGTCATAAATGTTGTTGCAGAATCATTGTTACAGACAAGTCATTATAAATTACAATTCCATCCAATGATCATATTAGTTTGTGTTTGATCAACAGCTAATTTATCCCCAACAACATGTTTTAATGCATGTTTAATTATTTTAGAACACATTATTAATTTGATCTGAAAAAAGATCAAGATTGTGTTATGTGTATATATGTCTATTAAGGAGTTTAAATTATCAGAAAATCTTCCTATCAATTTGATGGGCAATCAGGGCCATGATGGAGACATCGGTAATAAAGTATGTAGCTCGGAAGTTTACCCCGCACATATGGTCAATATATGACGAAAAAAAAATTACTTATAGAAATTAAATTTTTGTCTTGTATTGTTGGTGTACAGCATGTAATAATTGTTGTTATTTGTTTGTGATATGTACATTTAACAATTTATTTTTTTGGGTTTCGAATAAAAATCAAAAACAATTTATTTCAACCACGTTTAATAACATATTCATTTTTTATTTTTTATTTCTCATTATTTTCTTAAAAATTATGTTTAATTTACTTACTTTAACGATTTATTAATGTTAGTTTATGATAGTTAAAGTTTATTAGATATAATAATTAACTATAAATATTAAGGAAAGAAAAAATTAAAATTAAAATTAAAAACCATCACAATTTTAAATTGTGTTTCATCTTCCTTTTATATTTTTTTTCTCCTTTTATATTATAGTTAATAGAGATAATTAATTACCATTATTTCATATTAATAAACCATTAAAATAAACAACCCATTCTCACTTTAGAAAAAACAGATAAAAAAAAATAAAAAATAAAGTTGTTATCAAACAGGACTTCAGTCAACCATATAATATTTAACTAAATTTGTCTCATGCAATTGCTTAAAAAGAAAATATAAATTTTTAAAAAAATTTATATCATAGTTAGTTTTTTGGTAATATATATGTATTGAACTGGATCTTCTACTTATTTTTCTTGTATACTTGTCCATGCTTTTTTTTTAAAAAAAAAAATATCTCAAACATATTTGAACACATGTTTATATTGAGTTTATATAACTTTTTTGTTTTTTGTGATAAAATGATATGTTTTTATCCATATTGGCAATCAATTAATAAAAACTGAAAGTTAAACGCAAACAAGTATAAATAAAAAATAATTTAAAAAAAAAAAAAAAACAAAGGATATATCATTGTTATTTCATTTTTCCCATCGGAATCTTTTCTGGCAATATATCTTTATTCATTGTTATTTTATTTCTCCCTTGGCAATCTTTATCATTGTTATCACCGACAAACAAACGATTTCAAGTTGGCTTATCACCGACAAACAAACGACTTCAAGTTGGCCCTTTTTTCTTTATTTTTTGTATTGACATAAAAAAATAAATAAATAAATAAAAGAAAAAAAAAAAGCCTTTTTCTCATTCAAAAAATGATATTTCAAGTGGCCTCGGTTTCCTTTTTAACCTTTTTTTTTTTCTTTTTTAATCTTATCTCTCTCTCTCTATCTCTCCTTTTTTTTTTTTTTTCCGGGCGGCTTTATCTTTCATTTTGATACAATACAATATTTATTTTCTGATTTATTACTTTTATTTTGGAGACCTGACGGAACTGTGATATTGAATTTCCTCTGTATTTCTCATACCTTGACTCTTCGCCCTTCTCTCTGTATTTCCCATGGTGGATCTCTTTCCTTATAATTTTGTCTATAAAAGCAAAGAAACTTAATTTGGATGTGTTTCCCTAACCCAAGAAAGAAAAGAAAAATATGGTTAAAGTTACAAAGTCAAACTGAGATTTACGAAGAATCTCAGACAAAGTATGATAGAATAAGTGAATTGAAGGCATTTAATCAATAACTGGTGTGAAAGGTCTTGCGGATGCTGGAGTTCAAAAAATCCCACGTATATCCATCCATGACAACAGAAAGCTCCAAGATATTAGGTCTTTTAATGGAGAGACTCCAAGTTCTCTATTTCCGAAATAAACTTGGAGGGCATGAATGAGAACGAAAGTTTACGCAATGAAATAGTAAAAAAATCATCACAAGAAAGGCTATGCTAAAACTCAAATATATACTACCCGGCATTTCTCTCTTTTAATGGTACTAGAGTGAAATAATTCATTTTCTTTTTTATGGAAAAAAAAATCAGATAATTATTAACAAAATTTATTCCTACTCCAACATTGGTTAGAATCTTAAAAGTTTTGGCACATGTCGTGTAGTGATTCACCATCAAAAGTTGGTGTACATGATTGGTCTATTGAATGGGTGGGGAAAGATTCTGACGATTGTCTGCAAAGATTTGCTTTGGGTGAGCAGAGACATGTTTTTTTTGTTAATTGTTCTTTTGTTGGTTTTTCTTGTTGGGTGCGCCAGCAGCTTATTGTTGAAGCTTTTTTTTTTTTTTGCTTTAATGCAATCCATATTACCCAAAAAAATGATGATAATAATAATAACAAATAAAAGAAAAGTCGGACTCGGTCACATGGGCTCCTTGTTTGTTCTGCCTTTTAGAATATTAAATTTGTCACCACATAATGTCGGATTGACGAATTGAATTGGACTCTTAAAATCATGTCCAATTATATTAGACTAAAATTTATATTTTGAACGTGTATTCTTATTAGACTATCATTTTTTTCACCTTCAACTGCATTTTACATAAATTTTAAAAAATAATCTTCTTCGTTATATTTTAGTTAGATTCCAGCTAAACAATATTAAATTGTTTAGTACATATTATCTACTGAACAATATAAATATATTCTACTAACCAAAACTACAAGTACTTTTTATGTTAAAAACAGAGTTTTTTTATTTTTTTTTTTATAGTAAAACAAAAATATTTAATCTAATCCAAATAGAGTGGAATATATTTAGAAATTGTATTAAATATAATTAGATTTGATGGAGAATTTTCACAACAATATATTCAGCCTTTAACACATTTATTAAAAAAATTACAAAGAAATATCATTAAATTTGGGGCTTCAAGAATATTTAATCTTTTTTGTCAAATAAAATTATATTTAAAACAATTAAACAATGTATATGTATAAATTATATTAACAAATGGATGAATTAAAGTTTTATGTTTCTACAATAAAAATAAAAAGACAAAAAAAATTATTTTTTAAAGGTCAAAAGTATTCTCAATTCTTGTTACTTGAACATATCCATATTGTTCGGTTGATACATACTGAACAATTTAATATTGTAGAGTTGATGTGCATTGAACTTAATATTGTTCAATTGGAGTCTACCGAACATTTAATGAAGAAAATATTTTTAAAAAATTATGTAAAATACAATGGTAAGGAAAAAAAAAACAAAAAAGATCATGAAAAAAGAATGTTTAAATTTAAAATAGTTCAATTTACCTGGATTTCAGATTTAAAATAATTTAATCCAATCTGATTTAGTCTCACATCTCAAACAAGCATAACGTAGAAGCACTACCTCTTTTATGTGTTAATTTTGCTTCAGCAGGTCAATGAAATTCCTATTTCAGTCTTGTAGCTTTACAAACTTAACAACGGGGTAAATTACAAAACTACATTCTTATAGATAGCTTTATGTTGGGCAGAGCCACATTGTAGCCTGTAGAGGCCATATTGGATTTATATTCTTAGAATAAGCTAATTTATTGATTGAAAGCATTGATTGATAATGGTTGTCAGATCCTCAAACTTGTTCATTAAGTAACAAAGCCCAATTATTTGGTTATTTAGATGGAAAAAAGAGCTTATTTATTGTATCCAAAGTATTTGTTAAATTTTAGAATGCTACAATTAGTAGTTTATAAATATATTGTTTTTTTGTCTCCAATCATATAATATTATTTTTTGAAAATTTAAAATATTGATGGAAAATCAAAAAATAAAATAAAATTGTAAAATTTTAGTGTGTTTGTGATTTTTTTAAATTAATATTCTTTTTACTTTTATAATTAGGTGTGCTCACATACAAATTTGTCATAAAGATAATAATTTAAAGATTTTGTGAATTCAATAAAATATTTTTTGCACTACTATAGATTACTATTGGATGATGAAAATACATCCATTACATACTTTATTCAACCGTGTCATCCTAACTTCCATTCTATAATTCCAACCGTCAGTAGCCTCTTTACCATTTATAATTGCTTTTGATATTTTAGTTAATTTCAAAAGAAACAAAAATTATTACTTTACCCAAGGCACCCACAAATAAAATTGAAATTTTTTCCCCCCCCTTTTTTATGCTGATTTCCTTTGATGTCCCCCACCCAACCCCCCCGGCCCCACTCTTTTGATGGTGTTTTGAGAATTTATTATATTATTGTAATATTTATTTTAAAAAGATTATATTAACCTTTTTTTTTTCACTTGTTCCTTTTTTATGATGCTTTGAAAATTTATCAGTGTGGTGTATTTAGTTTAACAAGATTGTATTAGCTTTTTTTCTATGTATATCTCAATTAGATTGTTACTTTTAAGATATTACCCTTGACTTTGTTCAATGATGCAAGGAATTTTAACAAGTGGAGGTCCCTACCCAAGAGACCACCGAGTAACGCCTGAGTAGTATAAATAGGCGTCAATCTTGAAGCTCAAACTAGTAACAAACATGTCATCCTCGTATATGCTAGTTTTATTCCTTTGCGTGGTTGTTCTTCTGACCACTCATGCCGATTCTTCATACAACCATAAGCCTCCCCAAGAAAACCAAAAGCCAGTATTCCCAGTCCACTCTGCTAATCCATCACCATCAAGTCCACAGCAGAAAATACGGGTCCGCAAGCCACCAGAAGCACACCATGGCGAGAATCCGCCACCGTTCCGTCTCATAAACGACCAGAAACCTCACCAGGCTTAATTATATGGACAACGAGGTGGTAAAATAATAAGAATGGTCGCGATCCATCTTCATCGAGTCATTGTTCTTTCATGATTTATATTTCATTCTGCTTAATTTTCCGATTAATTACTACTAAGGAATATTTTATCTAAACTTTTTAAGGTTTGTATTAATGGTAATTATATTCCTTAGACCCTCATAAAAGGTCTGTGTTGGAAGTGTTTTCCAATTGCATGGGCCATGCACTACGTGGGATATTGGAAGAACTGGTCTTATGGGTTGTTGCTGTGTCGTGTTATTAGTTGGGTTTGCTGTGTGTGTTGTTAGTGGAGTTAATGATTTTTTATTTTTATGTTATTAGTTGTAGCCTACAAATTGTAGCCACGAACGTGATGAAGGATATCAATAAATCCAAATCCTTCTCTTCGACTTTTTCTCTCTCTACTTTCTCTCTCTAGATTCTCTCTCTAGTTTTCCTCTCTGTTTTGCCCTGTTTCGCACAACCAAAAACAGAGGTTTCACCCTCAACCTCACTAGGGCACAGAACAGTCTGGATGATATTAAAGGAAAAAATCTCTCACAATTTCGGTGGTTTTTGTTTTTGTTTGTAAATTTTGTATAGTTTGCTTATTTTAATTGTTTGTTAGTATTAATTATTGATAGTTAGAATTTGTTAGATATATTAACCAATTACAAATATAAAGAAAGGAAAAAAAAATCATAATAATAAAATTCAACATGATTTTAGATTATGTTTTAATTTTTGTTTATGTTTTTAATTAACAAACAATTGAAATAAACGAATTATATATAATTTAGGAAAAAAAAATTGTTATCGGGACCATTATGTTTTTAATTTTAAGAATATGGATTGAAGTCGTTCGTTTCCGCATCCTGCCCCTTTCTTTGTTTATCCAATGAAATTTGCACACATCATTTGAAAAATATTTATTAAGGGAAACGGATGTCAGTTTCGATTCCGTTTTCTGTTTTTCCCACTTTGGTTTAAAATTATTGGGTGGTCAACCAATCCACAGAATTTATTCGGCGAACCCATAAGCACCCACTTAGTACTTTCACCTACAGTATATGAACATGTATGATCGATAGGTCAGTAGAGCATAAGCCACCCCTTAAATTGTATCATGCCCAAGTCTTATATATCCAAACCAATCCACCTAGGAAATAACAAATTTCGCCTTCAGAACGTTTTCTCTTTCTATCCATTCTTTGATGGGAGGAATTAGGCAGCATTCAAAGATAAAACAGAGATGGAAGAAGACGACGAAAACAACCACAAAAAAAAAAAAAAAAAAAAAAAAAAGAAAACTCACAGGAAAAGATGGGAATTAATTTTTTAAATCACGTGGCGTTGATTAAGTGGAAGAACAGGTTTGGGACCACCGAAGAATAAAAAGAAGATCCAGCTCCTTAGAATATGTAGTATATAAAATGTTAAAAGCTATGGGTTATAGTGCGAGACAAGCACGGCAATTCACTAAAGAGAGAGAAGAAATTAAAATATATAATATATAAAAGCTATGGTGTGGTGTGGGAGAGAAGGATAGTAATGGGAGGGTTTGGAAAAATTAAAAATGACTAAAAAAAGAAGGAACAAAAATCATTAATATTTCATTCCGTTGGCCCAAAAAAAAAAAAAAAAAGCTGTTTTGTCCGTAATAGAGTTTTAACTTTTTTTTTTTTTTTTTTCTTTTGTCAACAACTATGAGAGAAAGTGATTTCATTCTTATTGAAGTTTTATGGATGTATTTTCAATGATTTTTATCATTGGAAGAAAACTTCGTTTAACCATCGAGAAACCTCTTGAATCATTTCCATGACTTGAATCAAAGGGTCTCAATAGCCTACGCATTTGGTTAAAATAGAATTTCAACAAGCCTACAGAACATTAAAAAATATAGAGTTAAAGGACAAACGAGCAGTAATTTTTTAATAATTTGGTCATCTACAGTGGCTTAAATTCAAATCTGTAAAATTATAAACTTACAGGGATATAATGTAGGTCCCGGAATCTTGTTTGCTAGTTTATTCACAATACATTTACAAAAAGAGAGTTCTACAAGAATATTTGGACCAATCAAAGAGTTAATCTCAAAAGAAAATCCATCAACATACAAAGAAATTACTATAAACGAATACGTCCAATATCTATACTCCAAGCGACTTGATGGCAATTGTGCACTAGACCATTTCATACTTTAAAGTTGACCATCATCGTTGTAGGTTGAGATTTGAATTTAAAATTATTGTTCCAAAACTACTAGATTATCCTCGCACGACCATAACAATATTGTAAAATAGAGAATGAATTAACTTAGTTGATCTTTTATTGAGGTATCTTTGTAGGACCATGACCAATAAGTTGATTTTTTATTTTCTTTAACCAATCAAGCAAATTCTTTTTTTTTTTTTTTTGGGTGAATAATCAAGCAATTCTATTTGATGCGCTTTGCATGTAATAATTGATTACTTATTAGTGATGTTATTTATATGCGCTTTGTCTTTTCACCATCTACACAAAATATGGACTTGATATATCAAAGGTGGACCTATGTTGGATTCTAAATTAATCTTTTCTTAAACCAATTAAGCAACATCTATTTATAAACTTCAATTTGATGCACTTTGCATGAAATAGTTGATTATATATCAGTGATGCTATTAAAAAATAAGCTTTGCCTTTTCATTATCTAGAAAAAGTATGAATGGGCCTATGTTGGATTCTAAATTAATCTTTTTTTAAACCAATTAAGCAACTTCTATTTATAAACTTCAATTTGATGCACTTTGCATGTAATAGTTGATTATTTATTAGTGATGCTATTTATATATAAGCTTTGTCTTTTCATTATCTAGAAAAAATATGGATTTGATCATATTCAAGGTGACCTATTGTCACACCCCAAGTCTAAAAATTTAGAATGTGATAAAAATCATACTTAAAACACTTAATAAAACTTATAATGCGAAATATAAAAATAAAAAAAAAAAAACTCTCCAAATATCAATCATAAATAATATCTAAAATATCTCCAAAGATAAAGAACAAAAATAAGCTTTAACATCCAAAAGGTCTTTTAAACTAACTAATATAAAAAATAAAAATAACTAAATATCATTATCATATGCCAAATCCAACTACTTTGAAACTATGGAGTACCTAAAACCATAACAATAAATAATGAGTATAAAACTCAGCAAACTACTGGATTTTGCATACATACAAAAATAAAATAAAAAAAAATACTTAAAATAATAACAAATACATATTCAAAAATAACCTTTAGCAATGTAAACATAATTTTTTTATAAACTCTAATTGTCAACTACCTAGTAGGAATTGGCATAATATAATATTACCCACTGGTAATCCATATAAACTCGAGTGCGAGGCAGTAACAAGTGGGAAACATAAACTTTAAAAACAAATACTCATACCTGAAGATAAAAGTCATGCCCCTACCGTGATCATCAGCATGTCCTCCCACATGAAACAATATGTCTAAACCCGAAAGCAAAGAACCATAAATCACTAAAGAAATACCCTTACATGATTCATCTCAACACCCGAAAACATATTATAACGTATCACATAATGCCTACTAAGTACTAATAACTAGAGCAAAAATACATATATCAATAATCCAATCATTTCTTTGTACAATACATATATATTTCATAAAACATAGACTTATAAAAAAAGATAAATAAATCAATAACATAAGTACATATTTGCTATGGTTTCAGTTTTTTAAAAAATCCAGTAACTTATCTTGATCAGCAAAGTCCACAAAAATAAACAACCTATGAATGAATCAACATTCTCTCATAAGTATAAAGCAGGATTATTATATACAACAAATATCTTACATATAAATTCTAAAATTAAGCTCTTAAATTCAAACTAAATGAATAAAAGTTGATACCATACGATCATCATAGCCTATATCTCAAATCTTAAAATCATAAGCTTAGAACAAGATCAAATCACTAAAAGCCGAATAAAAACCTATTAATCCATAAACAATTTCTCAACAAGAAGTTAAATTTTTTATTCAAATGACATCATCTAAATCTAAACAATTATGAGGTTACTGTACACATGCATAAGTGACTATGATTAAAACAATTTCATAAAATAATAATGAAAAACCATTCAAAACTCATTGAAATATTAACAAAGAAAATGCTAAAACTATTAGATTTTCATAAACCTTCAATAATGTTCAATTTGTTTCTCTTTCATAAAATTTTTTATCCATTTGAAATTTTACAGATTAAAACTAGAACACTTATATATACTACTCTGAAGTTTTAAAAGCAAAAGAAATATCAAAAAATATGGTCAAATTAAATTTAATAACTAATTAACAGAAATTGAAAAACAGCATTTCATAAGGAAACCCATCTATACAAAAATTCATTAAAAATAATATGCATTCCAAAGCAGTAATATTTACAACGTTTAACTATATATAGTAATAATTCTATATGAAAAAATCATTAGGTCAAATAGAGATTGAAAATTATTTTAAATCAAATTTTATTTTTTACTAAACGGACTAGAAAATAAATTCAGACAACTGGATGTAGGTAACTAAGAAAATCACCACGGCCAAAATATAAAGAATTTGAAGTTAAAATTTTTTATACTAATATTAGACATATAGATAATAAAGTATACAAATTTTCAGATATAAATAATTTCGTTTGGATCTATTTTCAAATTTTTACATATAAACTATATTGCAGTCGCACAGAAAAATCAAACATAATGCATAAATTCAAAATTTTGTAATAAATTGAAAACAGATCTAAATTACCCCAAATAAATTTTTATGGATTCATAAACATGTATCATTCATAAAATTTATAGTGTCAAAAAAACTTTTAAATATTTTAAATAAATTCGAACAGTTACTTTGTACAGATCCCAAATAAATTCCAGATTAGGGTTTCAACAATAATACTTCAAATTAACCTTAATCAATGCTTCTATAACCCCAAAATATCTCAAAAAATCTCATATAACATAAAAGGATCAGAAAAAACCAACTTTAATCAAACTCAAAGATTTAGGATCTTCCTTCCTATGCTCCAAAACTTGATCAGAAATCGAAATGTCCAAAAATACTGGATCGCTAACAATCTTAAATTCTAAATTAAGATCGGAAGTCCTTAATATTAACCCTAATAGCTTTTAGGGCTAAAAGAGAAAAAAAGAAAAAAAAGAAAAAGAAGACTTATCCGATATTCTAAAAGTGCAAAGTTGAAAACAATGTACAAGTAAAATGTTTTTTTTTTTCTTTTTATAAAAGTAAAACGTATTTTTTTTTCTTTTTATAAAACCAAAACTGGAGTAAATATATATTTTTTAATTTCATAATAAAATTGAAATATACTTATAACAAAATCCATTGGATAAAAACTCTATTTTTTTTTAATAAATAGTTATAAAACTTTTTTTTAATTATATATATATATATATTACCCGTAAATTACACGGATTCTAAATTAGTCTTCTCAAAAAAGAATCAACAGAAGTCTAGAGCGGTTGGAATTGGAAAGTGATCTACATGGAAATCTTCCTATGTGTATAATACGCATTCTTTCCATTTCGATTAGGATAATACTTTTCTCTTCTTTTTTTTTTTTTCGGGTGCAATTCTATTAGTATAATACTTGCCCCAGATGGCGTGCAGACATTTTTCCTTATCTTACTATGTGGCATGTTAAGAGTCATTCATCTCGTCTGGTTGAGGATTTTACATTAATGATGTGGGACACATATTTGATTGAACTTCTTTTAATGATTATTTTTAAGTTTTTCTAACATTTTTTTTAATATTTATCTACTATTTGGCATGTCAGGAGCGGCTCTATGTGGTTGTCCCACAACATTAACTATTCACGTGAAGTTAAATGTACATGGACACCTTTACTGCTTTACATAATTAATTATTTGTTTTTTCCCATTTCTATTGCATATCTTCCTTCTATCTAATTCCCATACTAGACTTTTCAGTAAAACACAGAAAGAAAATGGTAGTCACAAACTCTCAAGAGTTTGCAAAAGATGCAGCTGATGGATCAGATTATGACAGACAAAAGTGAATTAAAGCTTTAGATGACTCAAAAACCGGTGTTAAGGGACTACTAGATGCTGGCTTGGTCAAAATCCCAAGAATTTTCATCCATGAACAACACAAGCTCAACAAACCCGGTTATGGTGATGAACAGCACAAGATCAGTATCCCAGTTATAGATCTACAAGGGATAGATAATGATGCAATTGTTCGTGGTAGCGTAATCGAACAACTTCGATATGCTTGCGAAGAATGGGGATTTTTTCAGTTGGTCAATCATGGAATTCGTGTGAGTATTTTGGATGAGGTGATTGATGGAGTTCGAAGATTCCATGAACAAGATCCTGAGGTGAAGAAAGGGTTCTATACTCGTGACTGCATGAATAAAAAGGTAATACAAATTTTGATCTATATCAAGCTCCAGCAACCAATTGGAGAGACACTTTGACTTTTGTTTTGGCTCCTCGAGGTCCAAATCCTGAAGAAATTCCTGTAGTCTGTCGGTATGTTATTGTTATTTCTTTATTGTTCTTGAAAAAATTAGCTTTTGATCTATATATAGCAGAGAATCATGAGCAATTTCTTTTTGTTCTGACTTCTTAAAATAATTACGCAGAAAAATTATTATTATGTGACTACTCAGTTAATTTATTTGCTTTAATTTGGCTGTAGAACTATGAATATTTGAGTTTTGAAACTTTTTCTATTACCCACCAAAAGAAAGGGTAGGGGACCAAGGGCGGGATGAGATTCTAGTTTATTGATAATTTTATGCAATCTTTCTTTTTCTTTTTCTTTTTTTTTTTTTTTTTTTTTTTTTTTTTTTGGGTTCAATCTCTCTTTTTGAATTGTCTAAAGTTAATCAAAATTCTGAAAATAATAATAATAATAATAATAATCGTCAGTTTAAAATTATAGAAGATTGACTCCAAATATAAAATAAACTAAATTCTTGCAGGGATATAATATTAGAGTACGCGAACCAAATAAAGAGATTGGGGCTTACTCTGTTCGAATTGCTGTATGAAGCTCTTGGGCTGAATCCAAATTACTTGAGCGAAATAGGCTGTGCAGAGCGTCTTTTGTTGTGGGTCATTATTACCCAGCTTGCCCCGAACCCGATCTAACATTGGGTTTTAGCAAACATTCCGATAATAGCTTCCTGACCCTGCTCCTAGAAAACCAGCTGGGTGGACTTCAAGTGCTCCATCAAAATCAGTGGATCAATACCACTCCCTCTCACGGCTTTCTCACAGTAAACTTAGGAGATATAATGCAGGCAAGTTTTGATTAACTCGAATTCTTACAAACTTTATGATCATTGAATTTCATAAATTTGGGCTTTTTTTTTTTTTTATGTATTTTAGTTTTCTGCTTCATGAAATTTGAAGGGAAGACGAATGCCTCATTTTGTGCATATCCTTCAATGGACTGGAAAATACACCTTGAGGCATAAATTTTCCAAAGCAAGCAACATTACAGGGTAGTGTTTATGAGAGATAGTATTAAACAGGATAATTTTTTTGTTTTTTGATATTTTGATTGAAAAATTTGTAAGAAAAAGTTTTTATAAAGATATCCTTTGTATCAAAAACATTTCCCAACACACTTTTTTTTTTCTTTTTTAAAAATAAAGATTAACATTTTGTTGAAATTGTTCTGATAAATATTTTTGTTTTTTGGCCTGCAGCTAATCACCAACAATAAGTTTAAAAGTGTGTACCACAGAGTACTGGCACATAATGTAGGTCCAAGAATCTCAATGGCTAGTTTATTCAGAACACATTTACGGGAAGAGAGTTCCCCAAAAAAGTTTAGACCAATTAAACAGTTTTGTCTTCGAAGACAATCCACCAATATACAGAGAAACAACTATAAAAGAATACGTCGAATTATTATACTCAAGGGACTTGATGACAACCCTGTACTAGACCATTTCAAGCTCTAAAGTTGGCTATCAATATTATTTCCATGACCATTTATATTGAAAGTTGGGATTAAATTTTGGAATCACTGTGCCAGAGCTAATATACTATCCTCATAGGACCATGACGAGTATTGTTAATTAGAGAGAGAACTAAGTTGGTGTTTTATTACTTTCGTAAACTAAACTTCAATTCCATGCACTCTACATGGAATAATTGATTACTTATTAGTGATGTTATCTATATAAAAGCTTTGTCTTTTCACCAATCGAGAAAAAATACGGATTTCTTCATATCCATTTTTTTATTAAAGAAATGCGAGTATCTATACTTTCAAAAAAAAAAAAAAAATCCATATTTTTTTGGAAAGAAAATTAATATTTTTCAATCTTGCTGGATTGATATGACCTATCTAATGCAGGAGCATTATGGAAAATGAATGTGGGCCTATGTTGAGTTCTGAATTATTTTTCCGAAAAGTATCTAATCAATTTGACAATATATATATATATATATATATATTAAATCTTGATTGTAGCTTAATTTTAATTCAAGTGTTGTTCAAGACAAACACAAAAGTAAAATTTAGACATAAACTAATCCTATTAAAATTTTTACCGGAATTGAAAAGTGATCTGCATGGCAATCTATAGTCCGCTATACATGATTAATTTATCCCATTTACAGACTAAATAGTAATTTTATTTTATTTTATTTTATTTTTATTTTTATTTGTATTATTATTATTATTTTTTGTCTTTTTCAATTTCCAATCGCTTCCTTTATCTAATTCCCATACTATACTTTTCACTTTTCAGTACACAGAAAGAAAATGGTAGTCACAAACTCTCGAGAGAGTGCAATAGATGCAGCTGATAGATCAAGTTATGACAGACAAAGTGAATTAAAGGCTTTAGATGACTCCAAAACAGGTGTTAAGGGCCTAGTTGATGCTGGTTTGGTCAAAATACCGAGAATTTTCATCCATGAACAACACAGGCTCAACAAACCCAGTTATGGTGATGATCAGCACAAGATCAGTATCCCAGTTATAGATCTACAAGGGATAGATAAAGATGCAAGTGTTCGTGGTAGAATAATAAAAAAACTTAGGCACGCTTGCGAAAATTGGGGATTTTTCCAAGTGGTCAATCATGGAATTGCTGTGAGTATTTTGGATGAGATGATTGATGGAGTTCGAAGATTCCATGAACAAGATCCTGAGGTGAAGAAAGAGTTCTATTCTCGTGACTACATGAATAGAAAGGTATTATATAATACAAATTTTGATTTATATCAATCTCCATCTACCAATTGGAGGGACAGTTTGAGTTGTGTTTTGGCTCCTCGAGGTCCAAATCCTGAAGAATTGCCTGCGGTCTGTAGGTATGGTATTTATATTTCTTTATTGTTCATGAACAAATTAGCTCTTGATCCATATAGAGCAGAGAATCATTAGGAATTTCATTTTGTTCTAACTAATTTTAATAATTATGCAAAAAAAAAAAAAAAAAAAAAAAGATAGTTGTTCTTATGTAAATACTAGTTACTTTATTTGCTTTAATTTGCCTACTGAAATATGTATGTTTTGAGTTTTGAAAGAGTTTTGAAACTTTTCTGTCACCCAGCTAGAAATAAGGCTGGGGGATAAGGGTTGGATGAGATTCAAGTTTGTTGACAATTTAATATTAATTTAATATTAATCTTTCAATGTTTCTTCTCGTAATAATTGCAAGTTCGAATCTTCCACATGTCAAAAAGACAAAATACAATAGGTAATTTCTTTTCATTGCCGACAACTTTCCTCTTTTTTTTTTGGCTAATGTCTTTTTTGTCCCCCCCCCCCCCCCCCCCCCCCCCGGGCCCTTCCCTTTTTTAGTATGTAGTTGCTTAATTAGCTTCCCTTTGTGAGTGAAAAAGAATTTTTTTTGGGCTCAATCTCTCTTTTTGAATTGTCAAAACCAATACTACTGGTTCATTTCTCTAAAGATGATCAACTTCTGAACAAAATTAATCCTAAGGTTATCATTTCCTTTGCTGGAAGATTCACCAAATATATAAAATAAACTAAATTCCTGCAGGGATATTATGATCGAGTACGCGGACCAAATAAAGAGATTGGGGCTTACTCTGTTCGAATTGCTGTCTGAAGCTCTTGGGCTGAACCCAAACCACTTGATAGAAATGGGTTGTGCAGATGGGCTTTTTGTTCTGGGTCACTATTACCCAGCTTGCCCAGAACCAGATTTAACATTGGGTTTTAGCAAACACACAGATAGTGGCTTCCTTACCCTGCTCCTGCAAGACCAGTTCTCGGGTGGGCTTCAAGTGCTCCATCAAAATCAATGGGTCAATGTCACTCCATCTCATGGTTCGCTCGTAGTAAACTTGGGAGATATGTTGCAGGCAAGTTTCGATTAAACCCTAATTCTTGATAAACTTTATTATTATTGATTTTCACATTTTGAAATTTTTATTTTCACAAAATGCCTTATTTTGTTTATATCCTTCAATGGACTCAAAAATACATCTTGAGGCATAAATTATTCAAATTAAACAAGATTATAAAGTAGCGTATATGAAAAATAGGATTAATAAGGGTAATTTTTAAAAAAATATTTTTACTGAAAAAATATGTAAGAAAAAGATTTTATAAAGATATCACATATATATATATATATATATAAACTCTGTAACATACTTTTTGTTTTAAAGATTGATATTCTGTTGAAATTGTTTTGATTAATATGTTTGTTTTTTGGCTTGCAGCTAATCACCAACAATAAGTTTAAAAGTGTATACCACAGAGTAGTGGCACAAAATGTAGGTCCAAGAATCTCGTTTGCTAGTTTATTCAGAACACATTTTGAAGAAGAAAATTCCCTAAAGAGGTATGGACCAATCAAAGAGTTAGTATCAGAAGAACACCCACCAATATTCAGAGAAGTCACTATAAAAGAATACGTCCAATATTTTTTCTCCAAGGGACTTGATGGCAACCCAGCACTAGATCATTTCAAGCTCTAAAGATGGCCATCGATATTATGCCCATGACTAATATTGTATTATATTAAAGTTGGAGATTGGGATTTGAAATCATTGTCTGAAAAACTATGGAATTTTTCTTGCAAGACCATGATCAGTATTGTTAAATAGAGAGTGCATTAAGTTGATCTTTTATTTTCTCAAGCCAAGCAAGGAACTCTTATTTATAAACTTCAATTTCAAGGACTCTACATGTAATAATTGATTCCTTATTAGTGATGTTATTTATATATAAGCTTTGCCACTTCATCTATCAAGACAAAGAATGGATTTCATCATATCCATTTTTTTTATTCAAGAAATGGGTGTATCTTTTGCTTTTTTGAAAGAAAATTAATATATTACAATGAGTTGTTAATCTTGGTGGCTTGTTGTGGCCTGTCCTTATCTAATGCAGGAAAATAATTGAAAATCAGTGTGGGAGTTGTTAATCTTGCTGGCTTGTTGTGGCCTATCCTTATCTAATGTAGGAATATTATTGAAAATAAATGTGGGCCTATGTTGAATTTCGAATTGGTATTTTCGAAAATGACTCAACAAAAGTTTGAAATGTTTGTCTGTTATCTAACGCGATTAATCCAATAAGATGGATTTAACTAAATGGGTAGAGCCTAAAAAATGCACTTTGAATGTTAGACCTTGACCTGGTGGTTGATTGGAGGCATTGATTATATTTTCTCAGTTACAACTTTTGTGATAAATAGTTACGTAGTCGTATATCACTATCATTGTCATAGAAAAACTATGATTTTTTAAAAACCTTTATTATATATTAATTTTACAAGATTTTCATTACTAAACTTTGAACGCAAATTATAAAAGTTGTCACTACTGATCATTATCAACATATTATATAAAATTCAGATATAAACTATTCTTATCTGAATTATTACTGGAATTGAAATGTGATATACATGGCAATCTATAATATGCGACATGATTAATTTATCTCATTTGTAGACTAAATAATTTATATTTTTTATTTTTATTTATTTTCTTCAATTTCTATTGTCTTCCTTTATCGACTAATTCCCATACTAGACTTTTTAGTAAACAAACAAAGAAAATGTTGTTGGAAATACAATATGGATACATGCATATATATGTGGAATAATAACTAAACAAATATCGAAAATAAATAAGAATATAAAATTAGAATTGAAATCTGTATGTTTTAGTTTTGATCTGCTTGTTGATGAAAATTAGTCTGAGACCTGTGTGGTACCATAGTATTCTTAAGACTATTCCCGTCCCATCAGTGCAGATGTTTTCTGACGATTGTCTCCCAGAATATAACGGATTCAAAATTGCAAGCAAAACACCACCTAGATTTTCCTCGAACTTTCAATATACCTGATATTTACCACACTCACTAACTAAAAAATGCCAAAAACTAATTTTTCTCTAATTTGTCCAAAAAACTAATGTGTGTATCTTCAAACATAAATACTATTTCTTCTTTTATTCCTTCACCTTTTTTCAAAAAGTTTGTTCAAATTCCAAAAATGATAAAACCCATTATAGCAAGCAATTAAAGCCCACTAATGCAATTTATGGCAAAATCATTCAAACCAAAAAATGTTTAAAACGTTACAATTGGAAATACAATATGGATACATGTGTATATATGTGGAATAATAACTAAACAAATACAGGAAATAAATAAGAATATAAAATTAGAATTGAAAACCTGTATGCTTTAGTTTTGATCTGCTTGTTGATAAAAATTTATCTGAGGCCTGTGTGGTACTACAGTATTTTTATTAAGATTATTTCTGTCCCACCAGTACAGATATTTTTCGATGATCATCTTCCAGAATATAACGGATTAGAAATTACAGGTAAAATACCACTGAATTTTCCTCAAACTTTCAGTATAACTGATCTTTACCATACTCACTAACTAAAAAAATGCCGAAAACTAATTTTTCTCTAAGTTATCCAGAAAACCAACGCGTGTATCTTCAGACAAAAACACTTTTTCTTCCTTTATTTCTTCACCTTTTTCAAAAAGCTTTTTCAAATTCCAAGAAGGATAAAACCCATTATAGCAAGCAATTAAAGCCCACTAATGCAATTTATGGCAAAATCATTCAAACCAAAAAACGTTTAAAACGTTACAAATGGTAGTCACAAACTCCCAAGAGATTGCAATAGATGCAGCTGATGGATCAGATTATGACAGAAATGTGAATCAAACGCTTCAGATGACTCCAAAACCGGTGTTAAGGGACTAGTAGATACTGGTTTGGTCAAAATCCCAAGAATATTCATCCATGAACAACACAGGCTAAACAAACCCAATTATGGTGATGATCAGACCAAGATCAGTATCCCAGTTATAGATCTACAAGGGATAGATAAAGATGCAAGTGTTCGTGGTAGAATAATCGAACAAGTTCGATATGCTTGCCAAAAATGGAGATTTTTTCAGGTGGTCAATCATGGAATTCCTTTGAGTACTTTGGATGAGATGATTGATGGAGTTAGAAGATTCAATGAACTAGATCCTGAGGTGAAGAAATTGTTCTATACTGGTGACTTCACGAATAGAAAGGTATTATATAATACAAATTTTGATCTGTATCAAGCTCCAGGAACCAACTGGAGGGACACTTTGAGTTGTGTTTTGGCTCCTCGAGGTCCAAATCCTGAAGAATTGCCTGCAGTTTGTAGGTACGTTATTGCTATTTCTTTATTATCCTTGGAATAACAAGCTTTTATCTATAATCATGAGGAATTTATTTTTGTTATGACTTATTAAATAATTATGCCAAAAAAAAAAAATTCATTATTATGTGAATACCCAGTTGATTTATTTGCTTTGCCTATTGTACTATGCATAATTTGAGTTTTGAAACGTTTATATTTACCACACAAAAAAGAGGGTGGGGGACAAGGTTGCATGAGATTCAAAGTATTTTTACATTTTATATAATCTTTCAATATTTCTTCTTGTAAATAATTCCGAATTCCAATCTTTCCAATATATATTAAAAAAATAAAATAAAAAAAAATAATGGTAGACAATTGTTTTGATTGAATGAATATGTATACTTGAGCTATTGCTATTGCCAACAACTCTTCTCTTTATTTTTTGTTTAGTATCTCTTTCTTCAAGTATGTATTTGCTTAATTAGCTGCCTTTGCTAAGTTTAAAAAAAAAAAAATTTTGCTCAATCTGTCCTTTTGAATTGTCAAAATCAATAGTAATAGTTCATTTCTCTAAAGGTAATCAACTTCTAAAAAAAAAAAAAAAATTACAAAAATAAACACTAATATGCAAAGATATTCTCTCTATCTCTTTCCCATTCAAAAATTTATTGCTTTCAATTTACAGAATTATTCATGAAAAATTCTGCAGCGAAATTATAGTGGAATACTCGGACAAAGTAATGGGTTTTGGGCCTATTCTATTCCAGCAATTGTCAGACGCACTTGGGCTCCATCCTAACCATCTTAACGATATGGGCTGCTCAGAGGGACTTTAATTCCTAGGCCATTATTTCCCAAAAATGCCCTGAACCAGAACTGACAATTGGCACAAGT
This sequence comes from Ziziphus jujuba, assembly GCF_031755915.1. Classification (NCBI taxonomy): domain Eukaryota; kingdom Viridiplantae; phylum Streptophyta; class Magnoliopsida; order Rosales; family Rhamnaceae; genus Ziziphus; species Ziziphus jujuba. Next base: position 22,248,455 of record NC_083381.1, on the reverse strand, counting down.
GATCATTCTGATAGTAGCTTGGTACTGTGCTTCTTCAAGACCTAATTGGAGGTGCCCAAGTCCACCATGATAATCGTTGGATCAATGTCACTGCCATTCATGGAGCTCTAGTCATAAATGTTGGTGATCTATTACAGGCAAGTCCCTTTTTGACGGAGACCAATTTGATAATGGGAATTTGTTTTCAAGTTCTAATTAATTCAGCTCTAAAATGCTCATTAATTTGCTTTTTTTGTCACTGAATGTTGATAAGTTCATATTTTTGTGTATGTGTGTGTGTGTGTGTGTCTTTGAACAGCTAATTTCCAATGTACAGATTTTTAAGCCTCAATCATAGGGTATTGGCTCAAAATGTCGATCCAAGAATTTCAATAGCATGCTTTTTCAGAACACAGATTTCACCAGAAAATTGCACAAGACTGTATGGACCAATCAAGGAGTTGATATCGGAAGAAAATCCCCCCATGTACAGAGAAACCACTGTGAAAGATTTTGTGGCACACTAATATTTTAAGGGACTCAATGGGGTCTCTGCACTTGAATATTTCAAGAAGTGAAAGTTCCCCATTTGATTTATTGACTTTTTTATGTTTGAGTTAATGAATGGATTGGATCGATCTCTTATCTTATTAATCGTATTATCTAGTTAAATGCGTGTGCAATCATAATGTTATTTGATTATGAGTTGGAATTAAAAAGTAACTTTTGTCACCAAAATACCTTTTAGTTATAAACAAAACTTGTATATTTGCAATTGTATTTCGATCAAGGCTTTTGTTTTTTTTTTTTTTTAAATATAATTAACACTTTTATATCACTTAACACTTTAATCACAAAATTCTGATGATGTCACTAGCTAGCTTGCGATCCTTATTATTATTATTATTATTTTGTTCTGTATTAATGGGGTTAAGGTTTGTATGGATTAATATTTTTGTTTACTGGGGCTAATACAACTTAAGACTAAGTGAAAAAATTTGAAAATAAGTACAAGTTCAATGTTATGTTTCAAAACTTTAATAATAATAATAATAATAACATAAGTACAACAATATTATGTTTCAAAACTTTAATAATAATAATAATAATGACAACAACTAATTAAAAGCAAAGGGGGAAAAGAAAAAAGATTTAAATTCAACATTCAAAATGAACTCCTGGATTTTTGTCGTCAATCAACAACTTCTAAAGTCTGCTTCTTGGGCGGCCGTGAACATACAACATACAAGACATTATGCGTTGGCTTCTATTAGACTGTGGTATCACTGTATGATAGGTTTTTGTTTTTTCTGCTGTACGTTTCATCTAGAAAAATACACACACGAGCACACAAAACATTATATACGTGTTACATTTGTAGCTTTGTATGAGGAACAGTTTAAAGAAGAACATACATGTTGTCTCGATCATATTTTTGTTGCTTATGACTAAAAATTTCTTAGCTAGGTTAAAACTTTTATTGCATTGATGTACAAATTCGATCAATGGAACCTAGAGAGTATCGTCTAGACTATAAAACTTTTGGTGACAGACAAGGCACTTCTTGGAACGATTATATTTGTTGATGCTTTACAAAATTTAAGCATACACCAGTATATATAGAATAAGCATTGCTATTTATCACTGTTGTTGGTAAAAATTATAGATAATGTGACCTTGTCTTATATTCTAGTTGATCAGTTAATAATTATTTTTGGCATTCTATATGGGATTTACTAAACTCTATCAAACAATTTATATTAAGTGTTTACCATTTATTAGTGGTAATAGAAATTGTTTATTAATATAAGCTATTCGATGAAATTCAATGGATAATTTCTAGATATATATATATATATATATATATATGAGAGATGAGGCATCATAATAAGGAAATTATTGAATATGTTGGTAGGTTTTACAGCAAAAGGACTTCATGAGAAGCCAAGCCTCAACGATTATAGACTTTGAATTAGCAACCAAATATTTTTATAAAATTAAAAGAAGGTGATGGACCAAATCAAATTTGAAGTAAATCTGCTATTTTATAAATAGAACATGCATGTATCTTCTTTTTTAGTTGGTAAATGTACATATCTTTTTTTGTTTTTTTATCAAATTAGAACATATATATTTCATATGCAAATTATATTGTTCCTTTCCTATAGCGACAAAAACTAGATGACTTTTCTAGAAAGTATAGGAGCATCACATCATAAATAATTCCCTTTTTAGAACTAAATTGGACTCTTCCATGTGATTTTGTTATGTAGCCAATGAAACACCTAGGCCAAATATATACTCGAATTTTAAATATACTAAACAATCCAGAATTTTATTAGTTAATAATATCTTATTAAGTACCATATAAATTTATAGAAATTACTTTCAGAATTTAATAAATCACCTGAATGGTCAAATTCAGGTAATTGGCCAGCTAATATAAACTTTTTGGTGATCAAAATTAAATTACAAATTAGAGTTGAAGAAAGGCACCTCCCATACCGGCTACCAGAAAAACCAAATCTTTGACTTTAGAAGGCATACTTTCAAATATATAAACAACAAGTTTCAAGTTGAGGCTATAATTAATCTGGTAGAAAAATCAGAATTAAATTAAGATACTAGAGATATTGACCACTATTTCTTATTGAATTCAAGATGTTAGGACGACTAATACAACTTGAATTGTCCCTCAATTATTAAGGCCTCGTTTGGTGACACAATTAATTTTTAGTTTTTTAGTTTTTTATTTTTATTTTTTGCTATCTAATTTATGTTTTTTCTTTTTGTTCCTTAACTTTATTAATTGAAATGCATAACAAATATTAAATTACAACTAATTAATATTTAACATATACAAATCATATATAATTATAAACAGAAAAATAAAAACTAAAAACTAATGATGTTACCAAAAAAAAATCTAAATTTGTTTGTTCGTATGTATGTTTTATGTATATCTATATAGTTATCTGTTTCGAATTTCGCACCTTTCCATATGATTTCTATGATAAACACAAGTAGAACCACAAAAGCATATTAATTTATTTATTGTTGCCCTGCATTAGTCCAACAAAATCTGCTGTTTTTTGTATTTTTGCTGAGATATTTGGCATTGCGGTTGTATTCTTACTTTTCTCTCTCAAGTATAATGCTAACCACTTGTCCAATGAGATGGCTTGAATTGTACTTTTATATTAATATTTATCGGGTTACAATGAGTCTTCTTCTTTTTTCTTTTTTCCTTTTTTGTAAAAAAAAAAAAAAAAAAAAAAAAAAGAAAGGTGTCTCGATCCAACAATTATTAATCCAACCTCATTTTATAGATAGCTTGAATTTTTATTAAAGTAATATATGCTGTTTAACAAAAACACTCCCACATTTTATATGGTTTCTGTTTGAAATTGACCATTTCCTAACTTTTACATTTCCTTTTCTTTTGTTTTTGTTTTTTTTAATTTTTATTTATTGCTACTCATTCATTTACTTATTTAGTAATAATTAAGATGATCTTTCAAGTTAAGTAATAAATATGATCTTTGTTTTTCTCAAATTTAATATGTTTAAAGTAAATTATTAATTACTTTGTTATTTTCAACATGATAACAAATATCAATAAAAACAATCATATCCAGCATTACTTATAGCCTACAACATTAATTATTATATTGTTTGTATAAAAATATATATATATATATATATATTTTTTTTTGGCTACAATAAATAATTTTTATATGGGTTCTGACTTGTCATTTTATTAAGTCGATAATTAAGGGAAAAAAATTGATAATGAGAAAATCATATAAAAATAGGAAAGGAAGAGAAATACAATTTCTTCAAGATAAAGATATTCTTTTTACATCTGCGTTCGCAAAACCATGACTCACCGACTCTCGCAGTCATAGATACAAAATCCAACGGCAAAGAAAGAGCCGTGTAGGATAACATAGGAGGGGATGGAGAGTAGGTATAACGCATCTTGGTGGAGCGTGGAGATGAAAATGTGTTTGGCTTCCCGGAAAGAAGCACAGCGAAAACAAAATGAGCAAATATGCTCACGCTGGTTGATGGTGGGACTGGGAAATGTTGGTTGAAACTTGGAACTTGGAACTTTTTTCTAGTGACGGTGTTGGTTAATTGGTTTAGCTGTCTTTTCATTTATTTATTTTTTTAAAATTTAATTCTTCCACGCTTTTTCTCTCGCTTTTTGGTAGTCTGGGCCTTTTTTCTTTTTTTCTCCCACAATTTTCGAAGCTACCACTTGTAAATTTATCACCTTTGCTTTTTTCTGGTAATGGGTTTCACAAATTTGAAGCTTTTGTTTTTTTTTTTTTTGGTGCTTTTCTTGTCTGATTAATCCTAATGAATAGTAGATTGGATTTGTTTTTGGGTTTTGAGTTCTCGATCATTTGGTCTGTTTCGTCCTAATTTGGAAACGATGGGTATTTTCTCATTCTCGAGGCCTTTAAAATTCTGAAACTTTCTCTGTTTTTAAAGAAGAAAAAAAAAAATGAAGGATTTTCCTGGTACACCTGGAACTTTGACTGGGCTTCTTCTGAGGATTTCCCAATGCGTGTTTGCTGCTGGGTCAGTTGCTTTCATGGCCACAACTGCGAGCTTTTTCAATTTCACGGCCTTCTGGTACGAGTTTCTTCCCCAATTTTTATTTTTTTATTTTTTTCCTGAGATTTTCTGGTTTGGCATTTTTCTTTTTACTTTTGGTGTTAGAGTCTCTTTTAAGTTTGATGACCTTACGTTAATCCAAATGATGTTCAAATCTTGTCCTGGCTAATTTCGGTCAGACTTAGATCCACTCATTTGCATTTTTGAGGTTTGCTGTAATAGATTTAAGAAGGACACGTCAGATTGGGTCTGAAGAGCCTTCATATAAGTCTAGTTTTGCACATAAATTTAACCCACTTGTCATTAGATGGCTAGGCTCCATATTTTGTTCCATAGCCGTCAACTCAAGATAATTCGATGGGTGCAACAATTGAAAAAAGAAAGAAAAGCTGCTCTGTTATTAGCTCCAATTTTTGCAATTGCTTAGAGTCTATGAGTTGCATATCCTTTTTCCAGCCAAGCTTACTTAACCATGGTCTAAACTTTATAACTTGTTTACGACATGAAACTTGTCCCTCTCAAACCTAGAATTGATGGAATTCGTTTTGCTGCAAATCGGCAGAAGTTTTTAGCTTACTCTGTCAATGTGTGTAAAGATGATTTGAACAATAACATTTTCTTGTCATATCTTCTTCTTGCTAAGAAGATATTACTATGTTCACTACTTCCTCCTCATTGATTCTGTTTCATTTGGGAGAAGTTGTTTTTGGAAGCTTATAAGTTTCTTTAGCTTAGTTAATGGTGGTTCTGTATGGTAATTTGAGACAATTGTAGTTTGAAATTCTAGTTGAAGATTGGAACCTCTTGTAAATGGTAGTACAACTTAATATATTATCAAGTTGACGAGAGAGGAATAAAAATGAAAAAATTTCCTAGCTCCACTTAGCTGTTGGTAATAAGCAAGAAAAAGAAACTAGTGCTTCATCTAGGTTCTAGACATTTTTTGGCATACTTAGCTGTTGGTAATAAGCAAGAAAAAGAAACTAATGCTTCATCTAGGTTCTAGATCTTTTTTGGCATTCTTGGTATTCTGATCTTTGATGTTAAGTTGTTACTTATTGGATAACTTTTTTCCTTTTCTTTGTTATACATAAAGATGCTGTTCTGATTAGTAGATGGATTTTCTGTTTTAGGAAGCATTTTGGAAAACATTACCTAAGTAATCCTAAGTGGGTTTAAACTGTAATTTTGACTCCCTCATTATGCTACTTTAGCCATTCCTCATGTTACCATATATGGGTTCTGCTTATAATTTTGTATGATTCATGACAGTTGAGGTCTAATGCATGACCAGGGTCCGGCTAAGCTCACTGTTAGCATAGTATAAATATAATTCCTGAGATAAATGTGATCAACAAATCTGTTTTGCCAACTCAATTCTTTAGCTTCATAGCATGTTGTCAACACAAGGTCAAAATTCTATTTACATGGCTTTAAATTTCACCACATTTAGTAAGGATAACAGTAGTCTTTATTTAGTGTGGAAACTACCAATAATTTCTTCAGATTATATAACGTGTAAAACGCCATCATTCATTGGTAACTGTCATGTTTGATTCTCATGATCTTGATTTCGCAGCTACCTGATTGCTTCAATGGGCCTGCAAGTGATCTGGAGTTTTATACTTGCATTATTAGATGCATATGCCTTGGTGAGAAAGACGGTCCTGCACAATGCTGTTCTTGTTAGCCTCTTTGTGGTTGGAGATTGGGTCAGCATCTATGAATCTTTGACTTTTATAAATCCTTACTTGAAATATGACTTCATTTGATTTCTAGTGATTGTCATTTAACAATAACCTTTATTTCCCTTTAACATATAATAAACAGGTTACGGCGACACTGTCTCTGGCAGCAGCTTCTGCTTCAGCCGGCATAACGGTTTTGTACTTTAATGACATGGGTCACTGCAGTTTTGGACGAGAATGCCAAAAATATCAAATATCAGTGGGTTTAGCCTATCTGAGCTGGGTAACAATTGCAATTTCTTCTTTGATTATGCTTTGGCTATTGGCTGCAGGTTAGACTTTTGCCGTGTAGAACATTTTGGATTTGTTTCTCCTCTCACTTAATACCTGTGTTATAGAAATTCTTTACCAGCTTTATTGTGTCAATAGACCCAACCAAAAAAAAAAAAAAAAAAAAAAAAAAAAAAAAATTATACCATTTAAAAAGTACTTTCACTCTCTGGGTTTGAAGTGGGGTAAAATGCTTGTTTGTGTAAAATGAAATTAGAACAACGAAAAGATCAAAATTATGCTTAGTTATTCTGTTAGCAAAATGGATTACTTGGCTATGAATTGGCCTTTATCTTTTTTTCCTCAGAGAATTGTGTCCATCAAAAATTTCAATGGACCAAGTTTGTAGAATGAAGTTCAAAGTCAACTATAGTGGTTTGAGTTTTGTACACATGTAAATGAAAGAGGGAGTGAGATTTTGGTATTTTGCCTACTTTTTGCATGAAAACACTATTCGTACAACAAAGTATTAGAATTTGGTGAGTAGGTCCTTTTCGGTGAATGAGAATTGTTTGTACCCAATTATCCTGACTAGTTTTCCACCTTCTTTTTTCATTTTGGGCAAATAGTATCTGGTGCTTAATTTAGTGAAAATTTGTGGTAGTAGTTTTATATAACGACTTTCACTAATAATGGTTACAAAAACATTGTATAGTTTTCCCTTTGTTTTTCTTTTCCTTTTTGGTTTTATTTGGATCTTCAACTCTTTGTTTGAATTGAGTTGGCAAAACTTTATTTAGTGTTGTCAAGGATAGCGTGGGAGTTATTACATTTTTTCTCAGTAAAAATCATTATTCCAAGGCACAAGAAAAGCAAAATTGATGGGTCTCGAAGAACTTGTAAGATTGTGATTTGCTCATCATATATCGAATTGGAAAACTTGAAGAGACTTACGTTTTTTCAGAAAGATGATAAATATGGACCTGACACATGTTGCTAACAAGAATTTTTTTGGACATGTAGACATGCCTGCAAAATGTCCCGAATAGTTATGAGAATTCCTGCTAAAACATTGGACAACTCTATATATATCAATTTGATCCACGTTTGGCCAATAGTAAAATTTAATATTATCTTAGCAAAAGGCCAGTAAATTGCAAAAGTTTAAGAGTTTATGCTAGTTGCTACTGAATATCATCATTAAGTGACCAAGAAGAAAAAAGAGGAAAAGTTTTGGTTGTATCCTAATTTCTCATGTAATGGTCAATTCCTTCTTATATAAATAAATTTAAGCTAATGAAAAAGGAAAGTGGATTTTTTTTTTTTTTTTAAGTGCAAGATTATGACTCACCTTTAGAACAATAGTGATTTAGCATTGCAATTTAGAGACAAAAATCATGTATTCATAGTTTCTCAAGGCCATGAATACATATGTTCATCATTTAAAAAGAACTTAAAAACCTACTGTGATATAAAACAGAATAAAATCGCCAAGTTAACCAAAAATCTCATTTCACATTACATTTGTCCAACGAGTAACGCAAAATCAAAAGCCAGAGATATATTCAGAAAGTGAACCTAAATTATAGAGTCCTCAAAACAAAACAAAATGCAAACTGTTGCTGTGGCATAAGTAGCTCACAACCACACTGAGATTTCTTTCTATCAAAGAACAAACCACATTGAGATCTCAGAATCACCACTACCACAAGTAGTGGAAGAAATGTTTATTTATTTATTTATTGAGTTGGGCTAGTGGCTGTTGAGAACCCATTGGCAGGCAAAAAGCCAATAAGGGAATACCTTCTTTCTTTATTTCATTTCTACGCCACCTTGACATGCATTGTCACAAATAGAAACAACTAAAACAAAGTGAAGAAACATGTTCCGGACGCGGATGAAGGTCTTGTCTAATCTGCATCGTTGGATTATGATGGAATTACATGAGATCCATCTCATCTAACGGCCAGAAATGAGAGACTCGCGAGTATATCCTTAGAAATAATGGTGAGCCTGCCTAATTACTACAATTTCAGAAGCATTTCCATGGTTAAATTGGCCCTCTAGAGACCGAATAGAAAGTGTTTTAGTGTGACACAAAAATCAATTTAAAGCATGCAAGTAAGTGTTTCTACCATGGCGTCAAGGTAATGATCTTTTGGAAATTGGAAAGCTTTAAATATTTGAGCACCAAGTTTTTTCCTTCTTTCTTTGGTAAGTAGGTGAAACTGATTCCATAACCAAGTTGCTAAATTGGGATTGGCATCTTCTATTTCTAAATCACATTTTTCATCCGAGTAAGGATAACATTTCACATTTTATTTTATTAATTTCTTTGTTTATTTATTTTCAAATCAGATAACATCATACCAATAATAAACAAATATGAAATTTTCAAATAAAGTAAAATCATATCAATAATAAACAAACGTGAAGGTGAGAATTATATTATAGAAAATTTGAATCCAAATCCGTTAAATTGTCACAACAAAATCTAATAAACCAAGCAATATGAAAATTGGATGCTCATTTGTCTCTTCTTTAGTTATACATATTAGAAGAAAAAGAAAAAGCAAAACAAAAACAAAAACAAAAAGATTGTGCACTTGAGTCGATTTGCGTGGACAGCGGGCGCACAATTTTTATGTTTGCAAGCTAGATATGTATTTGGAATATTGATATCAGTTTTTTGGTAATAAGTCCAAACACAATTAATGACAAACAATTTGACAAGAAAAAAAATCCTTTTCTTTTTAACTTTAATCAATAAAGAAGATACCACAACATCAAAAAATACATATATAGAAGATTTATCCCTTCTCTTACGTGGAGGTGAAACACTCCATATTCATAATTGTTGTTGTTGTAATATTTATTTATTTATTTATTATTATTTTTTTTTTTTTGGGGAAAGACAAAAAAAATAGAGGCAAAAACGTAATGGCATGCTATCTCCGTGAACAGAAAACACGCTGGACAGCATTAAACTGAAAACAAAGCAAAGCTGACTACGGAAGAAAAAAAGAAAAACATTATGAATCAAGAAATCTTTTGGACTTTTTTTTTTTTTTTTTTTTTTGGGGAAACAAAATCCCAATACTATTATTTTTCCTCATCAAAAAAACTTCAGGTGGCTACGATTTCAGTGAGATTTTTAGACTGTTGTTGCCTCTGATCTCTTTGGTGTCACCTATTTGGTAAGTAAGATATCCAAACATTTTAATATTATTATTTAATATTAATGTCGAGTTATTTACTTAATTTGAGTTCTATTTTAATTTTCCAAGTGTTTAGATATGATTTATGGAACTCTGTTTTGGTGGTTTTTCTTTTTTTTTTTTTTTCCTTAGCAGGAGTTTTAATCATCCTTGTCTTAATTTATGATTGGTGGTGTCATTTAATTTTTAGTTATTTATCATTTTTTTTTTTTAAATCTTTCGGTTTGTCTCATTTCTATTAGAACGTAATTTGAAATATGATGTAAAATAGCTGATGAGTATGCTTGAAAAGATTGTCGACTAGAGAGAATAAGAAAGTTTTGCTCATGAACAAGAATAAAAGCACTGAATATAGATATATATATATATTATATTTATTTTACCAAAAAAAATATCTTATTATTATTCTTATGAATGTTCATGAATAATGCTTATAGCATGAAGACCTAGGCATCCATAAGTTTCCAAGCAAATAAAAAAGACAGAGAGAGTAGTTGGATAAATACTCTAATTATTCCAAGGGGCCAAACCTAAGAATATTAATTAGCCACACATCTCATCTTAAGTCCAAGCGAAGAATTTTGCCGGTAAAAAGGCACAAAAGTATGATCTTCAGCAACCAAAAGAAAAAAAGTATGATGGTAAAACATCAATATTTTCATACGGCATAAAAATTTCTCTGGAAATTAAACAAAAATCTAAAATTATCTTATGGAAATATACACGTGTGTAATTAGGAGATCGACAATATTTCGCAATTTTAATTATCCAAATCATAGAATCAATGGCAACAGTTATGAAGACAGTAACATTTACTAAAATTCTTGCTCACTGACGTCACCAAGAAATCTGAATAGTGAATACTTTTATATTCTTTCCCACCTGGAAAGCAACAAGAGCTTGGTCATAAGCCACTAATTAATTTCTTTAAATTATACCTATTAAAATCATTTTTTTTTCTTTTTTATGGTATATTCTTAACTAACCATGGTTTAATCAATAATCATCAATTCCATTTCAGCTTCCTCTTGTTTCCAAATTTAAGAAGAAATTAGTATATATATAAGCTAGCTTACAATATACTTCATTAGAGATTTAAAAAAAATAAAAATTAAAAAAATTAAAAGCATAGCTTAGAATATTCTCATCTGTATAGCTTGGGTACATGTCTTATCATATCATCATGAGGCATGACAATGATTAAGGGAATTGTCAGTGCGTCACAAAAAAATGGAATTTAATCGAGAAGAACTGGATGCTGTACAACATGCAACAAGAATAAGACCCAACTGGCACTTTCTATATATATGAATGTGTATACATGTATCTATATCTCATATATTGTGCTCCTTGATCATTATAAAATCATCCTCCTCATCATCAAGAGCTGAAAGAGAAGATTAATCGGTAAAGTTTGTAGATTGCAAACAGAACAGGTTTCGAAACTAGCTATGGAAAAGGAAGAGGTTTCGAAGCTATGGAGTATTTACAAAAAGTTCAAACCTCACCTACTTATGTTTTCAGCTCAGTTGGGATACACTGTCCTGTATTTCATCACAGAAGCTTCATTCAACCATGGAATGAATCCTCATGTCTATGTAACTTACCGACACATACTCGGTGGCATTTTAATTCTCCCTTTTGCCTATTTCCTTGAGAGGTATAATTTTATTCTTGGTTTTGATCATCATTTTTTGTATTTGTATTTTGTATACAGATTGCCATCTATATCATTCTATTTTTTTGTTTTTTGTTCTGTTTTCTTTGTCCCAGTTCTAAAGCGTATTGTTTTCATGCATTAATGTGTACATGCGTGTGATTGTGCATGCACATATACCATTTTAAACGTTCATAAGAGAGGTCTTGATAGTTTTCTATTAAGACGGTCCTCTTTAACTCTACGAGTCCAAAACATTGTAGTATGAAATAAAGGTAACTCAATATATTTGTATATACAATGATAATGATCATGGTTTTTTTTTTTTTTTTTTGTTTTCCTTTCTTTTCAGAAAACAAAGGCCAAAGCTCACAGTCGCTCTCCTTTTGGAAATTTTTATTCTCTCTCTGTTTGGGTAAGCAACACATATATATATCAGAATACTTTTCATTCATGGTTCTAAACACATAACAAAACACTAAAAAGCTAACCACATTTTTTTTTTTTTTTTTTGGTTGATTACAGGGTAGGTTTGACTCTAAACACATATTTTGCAAGTTTGAAATACACATCTCCAACCTTTGTTGCCTCCATGGTGAACACCATAGCTTCCCTTACATTTGTGATTGCAGTTACAATCAGGCTAGTGCTACATCCTCATTTCTTAATTAATCCTTAATTACAAATCCTAATTACCTTCTATTATCACTTTTAATTAACATGCGGTACTTACTTGGATCTATGTATATATGATGTTGTAGATTGGAAGATCTTGATCTTCGAAATCCTCGTGGGATAGCGAAAGTTGCAGGAACCTTGGTCTCATTAGCCGGAGTAATGATGATGACATTGTACAAAGGGCAAATCATGAGAAGTCTAGGACATCCCCTAATTCATATTCCAGGAAAAACATCCATCCATAAGGACTCCTGGTTAAAGGGTTCAATTCTTACAGTTTCAAGTTGCATAACATGGTCTATATTTTATATTATGCAGGTTTTTATCCCTTACCCAAATTGCTACAAATTATATGAATTGCTGACCAACATATAGAGCTAAAAGAAAATAATCTAACAATTTTTTTTTGGAAAAAATAAAAAATTGTAGGCACTTACACTGAAAAGATACCCTGCTCAACTGTCTCTGACTGCGTGGATGTCCTTTGTTGGGGGCGCACAATCAGCTGTGTTTACAGTGATTACACAACATAAAAGAGAGGCTTGGATCATTGGATTCAACATTGATTTGTGGTCCACAATTTATGGAGTGAGTATCATCAGCCTAATCATGTACATTTAGTTACAGTTTTGGTGCTGAATTTTAACATAAAGTCGACCTTAACAGGGTGTAGTTTGCTCTAGCATTATAATCTTCATCCAACTCTGGTGCACTGTAGAGAAAGGACCTGTTTTTGTGACAGTGTTCAATCCCATTTCTACGATATTGGTGGCGATTCTAGCGTACTTCATCTTTGGCGAAAAACTGTCCACTGGCAGGTATTTAATTCATTGATTTGTATCTAATTGCTTTTGCAGACAAAACACTTGTGAGAGAAACAGAGAGAAAGAAGGTATAGACATAACAAGTAGTACCTACTCTGTTCTAAAGGCAATTAATCTATGGCTTTCAGCGTAATAGGGGCGATTATCGTTATCGTGGGGCTGTATCTGCTATTGTGGGGAAAAGAAGGTGATGCAAAAGTTCACATAAAGCCAGAAGACCAATCATCTGTTAGTCATGAAGATAACAAGACAGTGAAGATTAGCTCTGCTGAGAAAAATGTATATGTATTAAATTGTGAACCTTAAATTACAAAAATCCTATGTAACATATATGTGAAAAGAGAAATGATAATAAAATGCAAGCTTAATGAAGCCCCCAGAACAAGAAACAGAAGGCAAAGAACATAATATGAGAATGCTGGGATTAAATCCCACTAATCAATGTGCTTTATTTGGAAGAGATAATTAATATACCAATGAAGTTCACCAGCACGTCTACAAATATATATTTTTGTGATCTACTTTTAACTGAAAAACTTATATACCAAGATCTATCTTACTATGTGAAGCTGACATTTCAAAAGGGCCAATACACTACAAAATGTATATAAATGATTAGCTCCCTACTTATTTACCTCAAACATTCTCTATTCTAAGTCAATAGAAATGTTCAGATAAATATGTTCAACAAATAGCTAGCTGTGAGTTGCCCTGTTTTTCTTTTTAAGAATTATGTCCTTATAAATTTTCAAAGGACCAATTTTTTCTTTCATCATAAGAATGATGCATACGCAAAGAAATTGGCCATTTTACACAAAATAATTGGAGTCTATAATCCAATCAGGAACGGTTGTCAATTGGTAAGCAAAGGCCAACCAGAGAATTTCATCTTTATCCATTTCTACACCATGGTGGGTCTGCTAAATTGTTAAGATTAAATTAGCTTCATGCTATATCATGATTATATTGGCACTTCACAGACTGGATGAAAAGTGTGTTTGTGTGGAGCACCAAAATCAACATATTAAGGCAGAGCAAGTGTTTCTGGTTTGGTGGTGGAGGTTGATTTTTGGAAGCTTTGACTATTTGAGCACCCACTTTTTCTTTGTTTCTTTTGCTATAAGTAGAATTTAGCCAAGAAGTTATATATGGTCGCATCAAAAAATCCACCACAATCATGAAACATGAGAAATGAGATAATCTATATATATATATATATATATATATTACAAAGAAAATAAATAAATACCCATTTTGTTTCCTTTAAAAAGAAAAAGAAAATATGATGAATGTGATGAAAAAAACAATACAAAGAAAATAAATAAATAATAATATACATTTCTATTTCCTCTAGAAAAGATAAATAAAAATGCCCATTTGGGTCGATTTGTGGAACCCAAAATTTATCTGTTTGCAAGCTAAATTTGCATGTGCAGCACATTACTTTAAGGCTTGCGTGCTCCAAAGAAGGTAAAAAAGTAATGAGCTTAATGACACTGAATATCATTAATAATTTCTATATTTGTGAGCTTTTGATTGTGTAAAAGAGAAGAACACTTCCAAGGTGAGGTTTCAAATTGGGGGTTCCAAGAAAATCGTGGCGGTCCAATAAATTAAAAGCCTAGATCAAGGTCTTAGATTAAGCTGACATTTATTAAATGAAATGACAATCCAAACTCTTCCAAATTTTAAAAATAGGCGCCAATTGTGTTAGGAATAGTAAACAGTTTTGCAAATATGTCCCTAATTTGTAGCAATTACAAGGGGTCAAAAGGCAACTCTATTACTTTAAAAATTGATTTAATTTCCATAAATTAATTTTTACGAACTAATGTTTTGGGAAATTTTTATCCACAACCAAAATTCTTAGCCCAAAGCCCACCTTGTGATATAATTGATACATATGTATACATATTTTATCATGCAACTGGAGAAACCAATTACATGGTGACAAATGTCAAAACTAATATTCCATGTGTCACCAATTCAAAGCTCTTTAGATTTAACAAACAAATCTTCACCCTCCATATTTTATAAACGCTAATGTCATATCATATAAAAAGCTAAGTTTTCAAATCCCTTGATACTTTCCTATTTTCTCTCATTTGCCTCTCCTCACGTTTCTTCACATATAAAAAATCCAAGACCTATTTTACTCACACTGCCATGAAAACCATTTACTTTTGAGCCATATTTGTGTGGGAGGAACGGCTTCACTTCAGGGAAAATTAGACATCAAACGGTGAACATTTTGGCACAACACAAAGGAAAGCTGACTACTACGGAAGAAGAACATCTTCAATAAATTAAGAAATCCCTTTTTATTTTTTGGGTAAACATAATCCAATACCATTTATTTTTCCTCTTCTAATTCTACAAAACTTCAGGTGGCTGGCTACTATTTTAGTGAGATTTTTAGACTGCTGTTGGTTTTGATTTCTTTGGTGTCTTCTATTCGGTAAGATATTCAAACTATCATTATTTAATATTAATGTCGAATTATCAACCTAATTTAAGTAACAATTATAATATTCCTCTATTTTAATTTTCCAAGTGTTTAGATATGATTTATCGAAGTTCATTTTGATGGTTTTTCTATTTTTCCTTAGCAGGAGTTTTAATCATCCTTGTCTTAATTTATAATTGGTGTTGTTCAATTTATTAGTTATTTATCTTTTTTTTTTTTTTTTCCCAATCTTTCGGTCTGTCTCTCTTAATTAGAAGGTAATCTGATAGATGATGTAAAAGAACTGACGAGTAAGCTAGAGAGAATAAGAAAGTTGCTCATGAAGTTGCAAATTATGCACTTTATTGTAATGGGTCAGATGGGGAAAAAGAAATTAAAAAAAAATATAAAAACTGAATTTATACACTCTATATATTATATCTATTTTATCAAAAAAAATGTCTATCTATGATGTTATTATCATTCTGAATGTTCATGACTAATGTTTATGTCTTTAAGGGATAGTGGGGATGATTACCTCTTCAATTGTGAGAGAATGGGATTCAATGTAGCCAAAAAATAAATAAATAAATAAATTGAATGTTATGTTTATAGCATAGCATGAAGATGTAGGCATCCATAGGCTTCCAAGCTCTAGAGAATATTCTTACAAACCCCTTCAAAAAAAAATTAATAATAAAGTGAGAATAGTTGGATAAATTCTCTAAATATTCCAAGGGACAAAAACTAGGAACATTAGTTAGCTACACATCTCAGGCAGAATAGAAAGAAAAAGTAAAGAATCTTCCCAATAAAAAAGTACAAAAAATTCTTGCTCACTGATGTCACCAAAAAATCTGAATGATGAATACTTTTTATAACATGAGCTTGGTCATAAACGACTAATTTTCTACATTAAAATAACAATTGAAAACTTTTTTTTAATCTTCACTAATCATGGTTTAATTAAGAATGTTAACTTATCATGCTTTAATTAATAATCTTCAATTCCATTTCAGTTTCCTCTCGTTTCCAAATTTAAGAAGAAATTAGTATACATAAGCTAGTTCACAATCTGCTTCATTTGAGTTAAAAAAAAAAAAAAAAAAAAAAAAAAAGTACTGCCTAGAATATTTTCTTCTATATAACTTGTATGAATGTCTACTATCATATCATCATGATCCATGACAATGATAAGGCAAATGTCAGTGCATCACAAAATGGAATTTAATCAAGAAGAACTTGATGCAACAATAATAAGACTCAAGTAGCACTTTATATGTTTATATATATATATATATATATATATAGGGTAACAAATATCGGTTTTGGATGCGGTCCGTATGCGAACTGTCCGTACTGTAGAAATTCTTTTATATATATATATATATATATTTAAACATGTAATATATGTATCTATGTTATATGCAAATTTGCATGATGTGCTACTTCATGATCATCCAAGAACTAAAAGAGAATATTAATGGGTATAATTTGTAGAATGGAAAAAGAAGAGGCTTTCAAACTACCTATGGAAAAGGAAGAGGTTTCAAAGCTATGGAGTATTTACAAGAAGTTCAAACCACACCTCTTGATGTCATCAGTTCAGATGGGCTACACTTTTTTGTATCTCATCACAGAAGCTTCATTCAACCATGGAATGAATCCTCATGTCTACATGACTTACCGGAACATTATCGGTGGCATTGTCATGTTCCCTTTCGCCTATTTCCTTGAGAGGTATAATTGAATTTTGTCTTGGTTCTGATCATCATTTTTGTGTTTGTATTTAGATACAAATTGCCATCTATATTGGTCTGGTTTATTTTTTCTTTATTTTTTCTTTGTCCAAGTTCTAGAGCATATTGTTTGCATGCATTTATGTGTTAATGCATGTATATGTTGTATATTTGACAGTCCTGACCTATGATCATGGTTTTTCAGTTCAATATTTGACATATTGTCAAACTCTAAGGGGCCAAAACATGATATTATTAAATAAAGTTTGTTTTATAGATTTCTATATACAACGATGATGATCTTTTGGGTTTTCTTTCTTTTCAGAAAACAGAGGCCAAAGCTCACACTCACTCTCCTATTGGAAATTTTTGTTCTCTCTCTGTTTGGGTAAGCAGCACGTATAGATCAGAACAGAGAACACTTTGATTCATGGTTCTAAACACATAACAAAACGGTAAACAGCTAAGCACAAATTTTTTGCTTTGGCTGATTACAGGGTGGGTCTGACTCTAAACGCATATTTTGCAAGCCTGAAATACACATCTCCAACCTTTGTTGCATCCATGGTGAACACCATAGCTGCCCTTACTTTTGTCATTGCAGTTACACTCAGGTTAGTGCTACATCTTCATTTCTTAATTAATGCTTAATTAAAATTCCTAATTTCCTTCAATATCACTTTTTAATTAACTATACTTGGATCTATATATATATATATATTATGTGTTGTTGTAGATTGGAAGCTGTTGATCTTCGAAACCCTTGTGGGATAGCGAAAGTTGCTGGAACCTTGGTCTCCTTAGCTGGTGTAATGATCATGACATTGTACAAAGGGCAAGTACTAAGAAATCTAGGACATCCCCTAATTCATATTCAAGGGAAAACATCCATCCATAAGAAGTACTGGTTAAAGGGTTCAATTCTCAGTGTTTCTAGCTGCATAACATGGTCTATATTTTATATAATGCAGGTTTTAGCCATTACCTATTGCTTAAAATTATATGGTTTATTGACCATTAGATAAATCTAAGATAAAATAATCTTACAAATTTTGAAAAATTGAAGGCACTTACACTGAAAAGATATCCTGCTCAACTGTCCCTGACTACGTGGATGTCCTTTGTTGGGGGAGCACAATCAGCTGTATTTGCAGTGTTTACAGAACAAAAAAGGGAGGCTTGGACCATTGGATTCAACATTGACTTGTGGTCTACAATCTATGGAGTGAGTATCATCAGTCTAATCATGTACATTTAGTTACCGATTTGGTGCCGAATTTTAATACAAATCAACCTTAACACAGGGTGTAGTTGGCTCGGGCATAATAATCTTCATCCAACTCTGGTGCACCGAAGAGAAAGGACCTGTTTTTGTGACAATGTTCAATCCCTTTTCAACGATATTGGTGGCGATTCTAGCATATTTCGTCCTTGGAGAAAAACTCTACATTGGCAGGTAGTTCAATTCAATTCTATCTAATTGCTTTTATAGACAAACACTTGTTAGAGAAACAGAGAGAATGAAGAAGGCAGTCATAACAAGTAGTGCCAAATTGTGTTCTAAATGTGATTCATCTATGGTTTTCAGCATAATAGGAGCAATTATCGTCATCGTGGGGGTGTATTTGCTATTGTGGGGAAAAGAAGGTGATGCCAAAGTTCACATAAAGCCAGAAGATGAATCATCTCTGACTCATGAAGAACAGAGAGATAAGAAGACAGCAAAGATCAGCTCTGCTGAAAGGAATGCATATGTATTAAATTGTGAACCTTAAATTACAAAAATCAAACACCTGGTGTGCAACATATGTAGGTGAAAAGGGATGAAGCCGCCCCCCTCCCCAAAAGAAGAAACTAAAGAGAAAGAACATAATTTGATAATGCTGGGATTAAATCCCACTAAACAATGTGCTTTTATTAATCCCACTAACCAATGAAGTTCACCAGCACATCCACAAATGTTTTTTGTTTTTTATTTTTTATTTTTTTTGTTTACTTTTAGTTGAAAAACATGTATACCATGATCTATCTTACCATGTGAAGCTGACATTTCAAAATGGCCAATGCGCTACAAAGTAACATATAAATGTTTAGCTCCCTACTTATTTACCTCAAAAATTCTCATTCTAATTCGACCGAAATGTTCATATAAATATTCAACAAATAGCTTGCTGTGAATTGCCGTGTATAGCTTGCTGTGAATTGCCCTGTTTATCTTTTTAAGAATTGTGTCCATATAAACGTTCAATGGACCATTAGGAGGGAAAGAAAAAAATTCTGTTGAATCACAAAAATGATTTATATACAAAGAAATTGACCATTTTACACTTAATAATTGGAGTCTATTATCCAATCAGGACTGATTGCCAATTGGCAGGCAAAAGCCAATCAGGGAATCCCATCTTCATCCATTTCTACACCGTGTTTACACGTATCTTCATAATAAATAAATAAATAAATAAAAGAAAAAGCTAGAACAAATGGAGGAAAGATGCTTTGGAGAGGTATGGATGTGTAATCTCCACAGTTTATAATACAATCAGGAAAAGACACACGCGATTACTCTTACTTTCTTAGCAATAATGGTGGGTCTGCTAAACTGTTATATATCATGATTATATTGGCACTTTACAGACCAAATAGAAAAATGTGTTTGTGTGGGACAACAAAATCATTATATTAAAACAAAGGAAGTATTTCTGGTTGGGTGGTGGGGAATTGATCTTTGCAAGCTTTAAAACTTTGAGCACCCACTTTTGCTTTGTTTCTTTTGCTATATAAGTGGGTGAAATTTGTTTCATGGCCAAGAAGTTCTGCGTACAATCGCATAAAAAAAATAATAATAATAAAATCCACTACAATCATTAAATATGAGAAATGAGACCAAAAGTATTACTAAAAAATAAACAATTTCAAATAAAACTTCAAGGTTTGCGTAACGTATTGGAATGAATTCAAATAAGTTGGAAGAAGAGAAAAAAAGTGACGAAGTTAATGACTATGACAAAGAATATATCATTATTGGTATCTCTCTAGTAATAAATTTAATGGCAAACTATAAAACAAGAAAGAAAAAAGTTTTCTTTTATTTGGTCAAATAAAGAAGTTTTCCCTTCTGATCTTATGTGGAGGTGAGAGGACAAACAACATTCATTATTGAACAAAAAAATAAAGGAAGAATAAAAAAATTTAAAAAAAAAAATTTAAAATTGTACACCAACTTTGAAGAAAGGAAAAGAAGACGGAAAAATAATGTGAGAAGAAGTAAAAATTTAGTGGTTTTTCTTTATGGCACACAAAATATTCAAACTTTTTAGTATCATAACTAATATTTGTTTAATCTGGTCACTTTGAATCGTTGTTTGACTTGTGTTTTATCTATTCAAGTAATTACAAGGGTGATAATTTTTTTATGAATTAAATATTCTTTTATAATTTTCAACAATCGTTATTTTACTTTCATTTGTTTTGTTATTTTTCATTACTATTTTTTCTTTTTCTTTTTTGGTCTAATTGATGTCAAATTTTAATTAATGATAGTTCTATTTTATTATTACTTATTAGGCATTTAAATGAGCTATAAAATCAAAAAGGAAAAAAAATCAAATTAAACACAATTTCAAATTATACTAACTTTTTTTTTTTTCAAATTTATAGTCATTTAAGGTATCTAACAAGCTAAAATCACCATAGCTAACACTTTGGTAAAAAAAAAAAAATACACAAAAATAAAAAACTAACTATGTTATCAAATGACACCTTAATAATTGTGATTTGATTAAAAAAAAATAGTATTATTCTGTTGCATTTTCCTCTTCTCTCTCTCTCTTTTATAATTTAAGAAGAAATTAGTATATAAGGTAGCAAAAGTACATCACAAAAGCAACTTAAATATTCGATGAAAGAACTTATGCTATCAAAACGCCAACTACCATCCAGTCAACTAAGTGAATATATATTATTATTTAATTGATTAACATTTAATTATATTTTTTTTAAATGTTCAATTATCCATATTTAAGTTATATTAATATATAAGCAATAAAAAAATATATATGTATATTTAACAGATATTTTAATAGACTATATAATACATCTAGCATTACTTTTATATTGGAACCAACTTATGGAAAAAGATAATTCTATACTCTTGAAGGTGTTTAGAGGAAGTTTAAATCAGTATAACCAGACTTTGTCATGGTTTCACTCAGATAGACTACATTTTTATTTATTGTTGTCATGGTTTAGCTTAGAATAGCTACATTTTTTTTTATTGCCTTTATGGTGAACACCATAGCTTCCCTATACTCAGTTTAAGGTGCATCATCATTTGTTAATCCTTAATTAGTATTCCTAGTTACCCTCTGCATCAATTTAATTAGCATACTTGGAACCAGTTTGTTATAGGCTGAAAGTTCTTAATCTTCCAAAATTAAGTAGGACAACAAAAGTTGTAACCTTGGTCACCTTGGCTCGTGTGACCGACCATGATGTTGTGCGAGGGACAAGTTCTGAGAAATCTGGTACATTGACTGATCCATATTCAAGGTAAAACTTCCAACCATTTCTTAAGAACAACTCTCTAACCAGTTTCTTATGAGCAGGAGTTTTTCCTTGAATATGCATTAGGGGACGTTCAATTCCATTTCAACTAAATCCATGTCGATATTTAGCATACTTCATCCTCAACGAAAGACCATACGCGTCGGTAGTTTGTTCCCCATCAAATTATAGCTAATGCTCTTTGCCGGTAAACACTTGGCATTTCAGGATACAGCAATTTCAGTTTTTACCCTTTTTTTCTTAAAACTTTTGTCTTTAAACTTTAATTTTAACCACTAAAAAAACTGTTAATTTGGTGAAAAGAGAGTGAGAAAACAGAGAAAAAGATAATGCAGACAGAACAAGTAGAGCCCCATGTGCTCCGACTTCTAATTACATCACTGGCTTTTAGCATGATGGGGAGTAATCATATATTGTCATCATTTGCCTGTATTTGCTCTTTTGGCGAAAAGAAGGTGATGCGAAAATTGACATCAATTCAGAAGAGAAAATCATCTTGAGACTCACGAAGAGCATAAAGATAACAAGACACTAAATAACATCTCAGCTGAAAAGGATGTAAACTTTAAGCTAAAGAGCAGAAGCAGATTTTCAAAACGATTTTAAAAAATGCTGTAGAAAAATTTCTCCAAGTAGGCATAACTTCAAAATTCTTCCCTTGTGATACTTTGACCATCTTTGGCTGTGCATCAGGTTGTTGGCAGCATGGAATCACAATGAATAGATATGGTATTCAGTAGGTAAAAAAATTTATACACGCATCCATATAACTACGAGAATGAGAATATGTGCAAGAGAAAATGATGAAGAGCTAACAAAAACAATTTATTCCCAAAAAATGTTGCCATCTAGCTACATTTCTAGTCAATTCTGCCGTGCATTTGCCACCACATTTGTTAAAAATCAGGCAAAACTAAACAGCAGCAATATTTACAGGTCTACAAGCAATGGAAGTGTTTGATGACTGTAAAAGAAAGTTTCTAAACTTTCAAATAGTCGCAATCAAAAGGCCCCACCTAGGCAGCAGGTGGCCTCAGCTCATGATCACGGGATGTATCACGAGCAGATGGAGGTAAATAGTGCCACATAGGAATCAGACCATAACTGGGATATATAGGCATCTTGTTTTGATATGCAGCTGGATGGGCAGGCATAAATCCAGAAGGTGGAATAGTTGAAGCTTTCAATTGCTGTTCCATCCTTTCTTTATCTGCTTTTAGTACAAGTTTCTCTTCCCGAAGCTCAGTCTTCTCTGCCTGTTTAAACAGAAAAGTTCAAATGGTGACTACTCAAAAATATTCTAGCCTTGAGTAATTTCAATATTCATACAGCTCCACTAAAAATTGTCCATTTTGATCAATACAATTCAATGGTACTTTCATGGTAATAAATCAGGAAAAAGTTCAAGTAAAAGATGACAATCTCATCCTCAAACTATTACCAGTGAAAAGATAATTCTGGAAATATAGACCAGGCCTGTGAAAACTTTTTATAAACGATGTAATTACAACAAACCTACCAAAAAAGTTTTAATAAAGGATAAACTTACAATAAGCATTCATAAACTACACCAAAACACAACTATTGTGGGTCAATAAACTAATTATGGGGACACTTACATCTGTCTAGACATGTTTGACACTTACATCTGTCTGTAGACATGTTTTGTTGCTCTTATTTTTATTATTTAAAATCATATATCAACTAATTTGATCTAACTTGGTGTAGCATTCAAAGAACAAATGTCAAATGCGTGCATGTCTACATGTGTGAGTGTAAGAGAGAGAGAGAGAGAGAGAGAGAGAGAGAGAGAGAGAGAGAGAGAGAGGAAACGTGAAGCTACAGTTCAAAGGATAATATGCAACTAGATTTTCCAACACCAAGGTATCACTCAGCAGCAATAAGAATACTTATGCGTAATGCATATAAATGAGATATATGCACACACACACACATATATGTACCTTTAAACTTTTTATTTCTTCCAGTAACTTTTCATTTGTTTCTCTAAGCTCCTGTGCTTCATTTTTTAATTGGTTCAAAACTCGCATGGCATCATCAAGAATAGCTGGTTTGTCGGTTTTAATTGGTTTCCCAGGTTCTAAAACAGAGCTCAAATCCAGAAACCTGCCAAGAGTGTCAAAAAAGAAATTTCCTCTCAAATTATTTACTTTCAATGAAAAAGATCTACCCCTCCACGTGTGAGAGGAAGAGTGAGAGGTAAACAGAGAGAGCAATACACTAACTACCCAACAATCCCTATTCTTCCAACAAGAAGGATTAAGCTCTAATGATTCTGCATATCAGCAGTTTCTAGGATTCAGCACTACAGAAATCATATTCTTTTACTCTACCTTCCAATTTTGATCAGTCCTTTATTTTGGCCAACTGAGAATTACACAATCCTCTACCACCCTTAGACCATAAGTACCCAAGTACACCCTATCCAACTCTAATGCCAAAAACAGTTTTAGCATGAAATACAGTTTCTCAATTTACAGCTTTAAAAGCCAGATTTCGGGAGCTAATAAAACCAAGAAATAAGCAATTAATACGATCTAGTGAAATGCATGCCTGTCATTCAATTTCTCTCTTCGCAATTTCTCACGGCAAGCTTTGGTCCCTGGCCTGCTGCAAGAATCACTGCGTCCCCTGTATTACAATGGAAATACAAATTAAAGGGATAAGAAACTTAGAACAATGTGATAATGATAATAACAAACAACAAATAATCTCTCACATCATTCGTTAACTTCCAATACCAGATCCAAAGCTAGACCAGTATATTAGACTAACAGATGAACATTTTTTATCATCATTGGCACTATCGCAACCATAAATTTACATCATTTCCTCTTTTTTTTTTCTTTTTTTTTTTTTTCTTTTTTTTTTTTTTTTTTCTCCTTTCAATTTCTGGGTGTACATCTCTCCTCCGTAAGAAATTACTTGAAACACAATCATAGGCATCATCTCCATGATAATCTAATACCAGTACAAAATAACACTTTTGTTTCTCCATTGCCACAAGCTTCGACAACTACATGACTCAAGACTCTATTCATCCAGCCTCCTGTACCCAGATGGTACGGTCAGCCAAGAAATGGAGGGCAAATACTCTAACCAAGATTATATTTATCAATAACAAACCTCCAGATTTATGACAATTCTCTTTAGCAAATATTCAAGTTTTCAAAATAAAAATAAAAACTCCTTTTTTTATTTTTTTTACTTTTTGAGAAAATAAATCCCAAAAATATTGGAATTTGAAAAAATAATTAACACTCGTAGCGTTATGAATCCAAAAACCATGGAATCAAATTAACAAAGTTGGTTTTGGGGTTAATACCTCTTGCGCGTTAACCCTGTTTCTTCCTTATTCTGTGGAGCACCGCCACAATCAACCGAAAAATCGATTTTTTCACCAACACTGCCATTCAAACATTACGATTAACCACAACTACAATATAAAAATAATCTAACTTCAGAAAAAAAAAAAATTCATATTTTTCCAACACCCTTTTGCTAATCGAATCTAAAAGATCGAAAAATATCCCACAAAAAAAAAAAAAAAAAAAACCAAAGAAATTGAAACCTTTGATCGGCCCAGAGAAAATTGGCGGATTGAGAATCGTCAATGAGTGAATAATCGAGAAAATCCCAGTAACTAGGATCTAAGGATTCCATCATACCAAACGCATAACTCGTTCTATCTTCCACCGTAGCTGGTTGCCTTGAAAACAATAATCACGGCTTCAATGACTTCAATTTGCCATTATAATGATTTTAAAATTAATAAATAAATACACAAAAAATAATAAAATAAAAAATTGGGAATTCGTCATAATTCATCACAGCCAAGAAAACTAAGGTGTTATCTGGCATCGTCTTTCCTAAATGAAAGCCCAATTAGATTGCACCACGTCGAAGGGAAAAAACCCCATTTTTATGGTTCTACGAGCCGCCGCATCTTTATTTGGACTAAAATGCTCTAGCCAATTAGCTGTTTTATAGATGGGTTAGCAGTTGAGCCCACTCGAAAACGGTATCCAATTACTTTGGGCCCATCAAAGTAAAAAGCAATCCATCCAATGCATACACTTGGCCACTTCTTTTATTATTTACTTTTTTTTTTTTTCTATATTACATTTTTATATGATGGGGGAAAATAAAAATAATTTTGATAGCTACTGCTTAACGACCACGTTTAATAATAACAATTATGATGAAAACAAAAAGAAAAAAAATGGAAAGGGTTTCTGTTGATGCAGGAAACAACCTACCCCAGTAACCTACCCCAGTATATAAAGTATTAGTATGTTCTACATTTGCATTGCTTTATTTAGCTCTTCTACATTTGCATTGTGTAAAGGGTGGTCAGCTTACGTAAGTACTATAGCTCCTGTCAAAAAGATACCTGTGTACCACAAGAATATGCTCATATAAAGATGCTAATTACCCTGAAGAAACAATAATTCATTAATAAAGTAATAATAATGAATTGTCAATATGATTAAGTTTTATAGAAATTTTTTTTTAAAAAATAGTTTTGTTGACATTGTTGTATTATTGAACTGTGTGTTTATTTGTGCAGTGATATGTTTTGATACAAATGGCAGTTACCATTTGGTGACATATTTTGAGGGGAAAAAAAAAAAAAAAAAAAAAAAAAAAAAAAAAAAAAAAGAGGTTTAATCAAATGACATTGGCTTCATTCTTAAGCTTGTCAATGAGCTCATCCACTGAAGAAACAATAACCCCTGCCTTTCTCTTGGGAGGCTCTGTCACTTGAACAACCTCTAAATCAGATTTGATTTCCACGTTCAAATCCTGCGGGGAAAACTTCTTTATGACCTTTGATTTTGCTTTCATTATGTTCGGGAGTGTCGCATACCTCGGTTGGTTCAGCCTCAAATCAGTCCTGCAACAGGAAAGCACATAAAGAATCAGATTAAGTTCCCCTAATTTCAACAGTTCTTTTTTTAATCTGAATTCAGATGAAAATATTGTCTTAATCACGCCTATTGAGTTCTAGGGATGATCTTCTTCTACCTAGTTTATGGCTTTCATACGTATGCTTGGTAATGTTGAAACATCAGTATCATCAAATGCCATGACTTTTATAGTTGAAGAAGAAAGAACTTCCATAACAAGTAGAGTCATTGAAAGTTTAGGACAGAGCAGTTTTTCCAAACTATTATCTTGCATGTTAAAAGTGGAGGAAATGAATGAGGCTGTATGAGAGTTTCCTCCCACAACCATACCCACTCAACTCTACTTGAAAATCTCCAATTTTTGTCTTAGTTAAGATTGTTTCCATGTTTTATCATTTCTTCATCTGTTGTGGTTTTCTTGTCAATGCTTAGTTTTTTTTTTTTCTATGACCACTTTCTGGTTTGTTTTGGTCTTTGTTATAATTTCTCATCCATGAAATAAAAGCAGCCCTTTCAAAACCAACTCTAGGACTGGAGTTTGATCCCTTAAAAGCATAATTTGATACACTAACTGCAAACCACCGCTATCAATAGTAGTTAGAAATACTATGTACATGCTAATCAAATAGATGAGTACAGCTTAGCTCACGTTTTAAAACCTAATTCACATCAAGTAACTCCGAGTAGCTTGGGAAAGAAGTGAAAAACATATATCCAAACCCCATTTTGTTTTTATTTGTTTTTTTTCCCCCTTAATTTAAAGTCAAATCTTTGTTCAGTTTCATCAAATTACTTCCACATATAGAAGATTATTTTCAAAAGACAAAAAAATGCACGAGTCAATTATCTGAATGAAAAGAAACAAACTGAAAGATCCTAGAGCTTGAACACAAAACAAAAGATATAAGGCACTTACGTGATAACTGCTGGCAAGTCTAAACACAAAGTCTCAAGACCACCATCAACCTCTCTGTCCACTGTCACTGCCTGTTTCTCCTTATCCAACACAACCTACTAGTAAACCAGAAGTAAGGCATAGGAAATAATTCATGAAACATATAATTGTACATGATTCAGAATAAAACAAAGTCTTGTGAATTCAAATAGGGGATAAAGTATAAACTGCACACACATACAAAAAGCAAGTACAAGCACATTTTCTCATTCCAATTACCTATAGTTTTTTAATCATACATTCCATACTCACCGATATTCCAAACTACATATGTAATATTTAGATGGACTGATGAAAGCAGAAAGAAAATAATAGTCCTCAAATCACTTGATCGAGTATCGGACAAAAGAACTAAGGAGAAACATAATTTTAGAATGCAACTTTTAAGAAGCATAAACTTCCTCAGCTTAAACAAATTAGGGGCTTAGTTTTGCTCAGCTTAGATGCGAAGAGGGCAACTAACCTTAGAAGCAAAAGTCCCCTGTGGCCAGTTGAGCAGTCCTGCTACCATTTGCCCCGTTTGATTGCAATCATCATCAATAGCCTATACAAATATTCAGACACTGATAGTAAATACTAAATGAAATTCTTCGACCAAGAAATACGTAAAGACAACAAACCAAATGACAACATCCAAAAGAATGAACAACATAAAGGTAAATAATATGAGAGCCATACGCTCCCCCAAAAAAAACATGTATTTTTATATATACATATATTCTTGAACTAATCAGTAATTCATGAAAAATAAACAAAAGCAAAACTAACTTCTAGAACCTCACTCTAAATTAAACACATAACATTCTAACAAACTCATCTAAGACTACCCTACAAGCAGCTCTCGTGGTCGTACGAAATGAAAAGTAGCAAATTTGCAATGCGTTGTCGTTCGGACCAAAACATAAAATAAATAGCTTCACTATTCATGATTCCAAAACAAACCATAACCACTTTAATTCCTGCAATAAATTTATAAAAATAAAAAATAAAAAGAAATTATGCAAACCTGTTTGCCAAGAATGAGAAGCCCAGGTTCTTCAACCTCTACAAGCGCTCTCAAGAGCCTAGCAACAGAGAGTGGAAGCAGAGCCCCTGTAGCCTCCACATGAATACCCCTATCAGCACCCATAGCCAGTCCTGTTCTTAGCGTGTCCACGCACTGTGTAGGACCCATACTAACAGCCACAACCTCAGAAGCCATGCCAGACTCTTTGATTCGAAGGGCCTCTTCTAGAGCAATCTCGCAAAAGGGGTTCATCGACATCTTCACGTTTTTGGTCTCCACGCCAGACTATACCCAAGGAAAAAAAAAATAAAAAATAAAAAATAAAAAAACATTTTCCATTAGAAAATTATTGAATTTGGAACTACGGAGGACTTGAACTGTGTAAATGGGTAGGTGGGTCCATGAATTTTTGTTGATGGTGAATCTTACCTTATCGGGTTTGACTCGGATTTTGACGGCGTAGTCGATGACTCGCTTTATTGCCACCATTATCTTCATCTTCGGAGGTTCTGAGACAACTATAATCTTTGTTTATTTGGGTGATACACCAGAGGTTGAACAAAGGAGATGAAATTGGTGACTGACCCCGAGAAAGTCGGTCAAAGGTCTTGCGATTAAAAGCCCTTTCAACTTTTTTTTTTCGTTTTTGGTGAATAAAAGCCTTCAACTTCAACTTCAAACCTGAGCTGGGATTGGGATTGGGATGCTGGGAAATGGGAATTAGCAGTAATTGGATTAATCTTCAATTTAATGATTATTTATTATTATTTTGTTTATTATACTATAAATATTTTGTAACAAGGATTTGTGGATGAGCAATGAAAATAAAATATACACGTATTATCTAATTTTTTTTATCTGATAAAAACTTAGTTATAGTTTTTATTTTTTATTTTTTATTTTTTTGGCTTGTCATCATTATAGCTTAAAAACGAAAAAGTGCCTTTTACTTTTCTGTTCTTGATTCTTCAAATAAAAATGTGTTTTTTATTGTCCAAAAAAATAAAAAATATGTGTTTTTGATAGATTTTTTAATTGGTTTTTTTTTTTCTTGTAATAATATTTCATATGCCATATCTTTCGCTCATCGATTGTATTTTTTATTTCTAATATCTTCATACGCTTGGAATAAAAACTCAATTGGACATGCTCTATATGCCAGTTTGCATAAAAGTGAAAATTTTATTTTTTTTATTTTTATTACAATCATAGATACCCATAGAAAAATTCTTGACAGCAAAGCCAGCGAAGTATTCGACTTTATTCACCCAAAATAAAAATAAAGGCCAAGTAATCAACTTTGGGCCACATGTATTTGTTCCCCAATCCTTTACACGACTTGTTTTCTTGGGGCAATATCAAGCCCACCAAGACACTAACACGTCACAATATTATTGTAAACCAACTTTTAACTAAATAGGCTTTGTATTAAGTCAAGTAGGTAAGTTATTTATATTTATGGAAAAAATTATGGATTTAAGATTTTGAAATGAGAGAGAAAAATTATTGTAATGATTAAGAAAAACAACACTAGATAGGTTTTGTACTTATCAATGCTATTTGTATTGTATCATCACTTGTATTTCAACATGGTTTATTGATCAATATGCTTGAGACTCCTTCATATTTATGCTATTTGTATTGTATCATCACTTGTATTTCAACATGGTTTATTGATCAATATGCTTGAGACTCCTTCATATTTATGGTGAGGTCCATATCAATATCAAATTTTTCTTTATTAATATTTAAATATAAATTTATTGGCATGCTAAAATTTCATTTAAAATAAATAAATTTTAAAATTTATTAATTAATATTTATAATTTTATTCAAAAGCTGGAAAAAAAAAATATATATATATATATATATATTAATATTTGCATTAAAAATCTAATTTAAATTTGGTCATTTCCACCTCTTTATGATGTCATGGCGATTTGGACGATTGAGATGATTTTATAGTCACCACAAATTGATATCGGGGTCAAAAAAAAGAAGAAAAATGTGATTCAGATTTTTCAGTCATTTTAAATGGGAGAGAGAGAAATGAATACATAGTTTTTTGATCAATATACTTAGACTTTTCCTCTTCATCTTCATTAATTCAGAAATGCCACCAAAATTATTTCAAATTCAGATTGGAATAAAGTTAAATCTTATAACCTAATCGCACCAGTAAAACAACGAAAAACACGGCACAAAAGTTGTTCAAATAAAGTTTTCCAATGAACTGAATTTGATTTAGTATTCCATGGTAAGGCAAAAACCATAGTACCTTATCAATCTGACATTTGAATAACATACGGACTTCATCTTCAACACTTCCATGGGGGGAAGAAATCTGACCTCTGTACATGGAGGTGTGGAAGTTGGACCAGATTGACTTTGACTGGAAACCAATGTTGACCAATCTTCAGAAGAAGAAGAAGAACATGAAAGTCCTTCATCTTTACTAGTCCCCAAATATTTCCACCACTCAAAAGCCTCTATTAATGTTTTTTTCTGACTCATAGATCATAGTCTTCCAACAGTAACAGATTTCTCACTGAATATCCATCAATTTTCATTTTTAGTGATGGGCTTTAATTTGTATAGTCAGGAATCCAATAGGGCTAAAAAGTCTTCCTCTAAAATTGTCAATTAGCGAATTATTGTGACAAAATTCCATCTACCTTTTTCACTTTGCGACTGCAATATTTCTTGGTTTCACATCAAATATCAAACCCCACAACCACGCCCCCCCGCTCCACCCTCCCCCCACCCCCCCCCCCCCCCCCCAACCCAAAAAAAAAAAAAACAAAAAAACAAAAAGCAAAATACACCCTTTAATGCCACATGCTCAAACATAGGGATTCTTGAGTGTTTTCTGTTGTTTTTCTCCTCTCTGAATGGAACAATAGTATCTGAATCCCGAAACCGAAATTACTCCCTTTGATATTGTTTTTATCTTCTTTCAAATTCTAGCAATGAACTGTCTCTATCTTTGAAAAACAAAACTTGCACAAATCAGTTTCAGGCAAATAGTTTGTCTAGCATTAATTGGTTGGATTTGGTTTTGGTAAAAAGATGAAAACTTTGCCCCAACAAAGACACACACACACACACACATAGGTCACAGCATGCCCATACATTGATATATATATGCGCACATGGCTCTCAAAGAAAGTTTTGGCAATCTAACCCCATCATGTAGAAGCAACTCCATCATCACTTTTTGGAAGTTAGTCTTTGCGTATACAACTACCAATAGTAAAAGGTTCTCTCTTTTGCTATCTAAGATGATAAGTTTATAATCTGAAATTGCAATTATTTTATTATGATTTATACTTAATCAATTTTTGGAGTGACATAAAGTCTCCTTTAATTGGAAGAAGCTACATCGTCATAATTGCAGCAATTGCCTTTGAAAATTTTTCCTTGTGACACAGACATTATTTAAAAATAAATAGAATTTGTTTGACAAAAGTTTCGAAAATTTTGGGGAATCTGGAGAATGACCCAATAAATACAAAGATAAATATATAATATTCTATAGAATTATACGATATTAGGAGAACATTGGATTTGACGAGGACTTAGCATCAAACTAGAATTTTTATAGTTGAAATACTTTGAAAATTTGCTGCCTAATTAATTCAATTTTGACCTATATATATTTTCAAGTTGCTTTGGATATTATTCGTAACAAAAATATTCCAAACCAGACTGGAAAAATAAGAGCATTTTACAGAAAAGGAATCATTACCAACCATCTATTATCACCAAACTAAATACCTCCTCTCTACCAGCACCAGCATATTGACATAAACTGTTGTAGGTGGGCAATTATATGATTTATTTCATAAATCAAATTGGACCCCCCCTCTCTACCAACTTAATCAATGTGGGAATGTGGGAAATGGCACTTTTTCCCCATTTCTTAGCTCCTTCTAACCTTAGGATTCTCTTTGGATAGTTCCACAAGGCAAAAGGGGACTTTTTCATTCTTCATATAGCTTTATTTTCCTTTTTCATTTTTTAAATATATTTGTTTTCTTTTAGTTGGTCTGTCTCTTCTAATAGGCAACACTACAACATTCAAATATTCAAATAAAAAAAATAAAAAAAGTCGTGATTTCAGCAATGATGCTCATAATAATAGCTGCTAGTCATTTGGAACACACTGGTCCATCCACCGTTTAAAAGCTGAGAAGAAATAATGCTATGGATTCAAATTTTAATTGAATATCTTTATGTCACAAATTCTATAATCTCCTATCTTACCGAAGAAAAAAAAAAAATAGAAAACCACTAAGTAAACTTCAAAAAATAAAAAATGCTTTTCAAGGCTCCAAATAAACAGGTAGTACAGCATTCCTGGATCCCCTACCTTGCCCAAAAGAAAAGAAAGACCTTCTAATTCTGCTACTGCAACCTTCAATGGGACTAATGACCTCATTATTGTTCGCTTGCCTTTGCTGCTGCTGATGATGAAGAGCTTCTTGGATTGCCAAAAATAGCTGTCGATCATTTGAAGAATCCATTGAAAATGACCTCCTAATGGGTTGGATCGAAAATTGTTCATCTTCTACTCTAATATCAATACACTCATCTCCCATACTTGTAACTTTCCGATATTTTCTACCTCCTTTCTTAGACGCATTTTCTACTCTCTGGTCCAATTTTCTTGGTGAACAATTTATTGGACCAATTGACATTTCCCCTGAATTCACCAGCCTTTCTTGTCTGCCACCAAGCAGAGTTTGGTGATGATCCACTTGATGATGATTTTGATTATGATCATTTTCATTATTACCCAATTCAATTACCACATAATCTTCATCACCACCAATGAGACTCCCTGTATATGGGCTCGGATCTTGAGGTGAAGAGCTTGGAGCAACAATTTGATCCATTTGATGAAACCTCGGAATGGTCGAAATACTTGTCCTGCAAAGTGGGCAATTTGCATTGTTTTGCAGCCAGACATCAATGCAATCAACATGGAAAACATGGCAACAATTTGGTATGATTCTCAGCTTCTCTTCGTCTTGGAATTCATTCAAACACACAGCACATTCGCAGAAGCTGATTTTGTTGTTGCCAAATCTTACTTTGTTTCCCCCTTCTTTCTTGAACTGGAAAACCGGGATTGATCTGATTACCGATTCTTCGAGACCTCTAGTCTCTGTCTCCGGCGAGTAGACCATCAAAAGCTCATCTCGCTGTCGATTCCTCGATAGCGAAAACCGCCGCAGAAGATCTATTCTGTGCCAGGTTAGACAGCATTTGATGACGAATATGTAATAACTGACTAGCAAGAAAGCCGTGGCTAAAATTCCAATCACAGCGATGGCTATAATGGGGAAACTGTTATCTGAAGAATGCAACGAATTGCGAAACAGTGAGTTTCCTGGACCCGTAATTGGTGAACTAGCTTTCGAACCGCCATGGATCGTGTAGCTTTTGCTTACAAGATCCATGGAAAACAAATGGGTTTTTCCCCTTTTTTTTTTTTTCTCTCCTAGATCTTGAAAGTTATGGAGAAGAACATGCAGAACAAAAACAGAGGAGTATCATACAGAGACAGAAAAACCAAAAAAAAGAAAAAAAAAAAAAAAAAAAAAAAAGATGGTTTTTTGGGTGAAATTTTATAAGAGTCTGAACTGAAAAGAAAAACCCAGATTGGAAAATGAGAAAATGAAGGGAGATTTGAGAAGGGTTAATGAAATCGAATCGAAAATGGAGGTGGAAAAGAGAAAGAGAAAGGAAGAGGGAAAACCCAGGTGGGATTTAATGGATGGGGGACATGAAAAGAGCTTGAAAACTCAATGAAAATGTGAGCGACTTTTTCATTTTAAAAGGGGAAGTGGCAGAGTGGTGGAGTCTGAGCTGAGAGTACGTAGTTGGTGAAAATTTTCTTGGCTTTGCCTACTGGACGAGACGTTTTGGCTGGCTAGAAAATATTGTTCAAATGTCTTTGATAACTGAATTTTTTTTTTAATTTTTTTTTTTATATAAAAACAAAAAATAAAAAAAGGGTATGAAAATTTAAAGAAAACGTATGGGCTACTATAAAAGGAAGCTGCGATTGTATGGACAGCTCTATACCATAACATCATGGGACAGCTTTTCAAGTTTTCGTGGATTTCATTGGTGGGACCATGGAACCAATTATCCTTCATAACACAGCAAAATAGTGTATGCTCAGTTTAACATGTGGCTGGCCTCTTCCGTCTTTTTTTTTTTTTTATATTTTTTTTCTTCCTTCTTTTCTTTTTTTTTTTTTTTTTTTTTTTTGGGAATTTGGATGTCATTATAATCTTTCATTTTCATTTTATTTATTTTCTGAAACATTCTCTCCTTTTTTTTATATTAAAATAATAGACAGATTCCAACTTTTATTATTGTTAGAAGAAATAATGATTTTTATCATTGGTTGTCTTCATAAAGATTCTTTTTTTTCTTTTTCTTTTTTGTATTTTTTAGAAAATAAGATTTTAATCTAAATCTAAAACTTACATTATTGTCTTTCCACACGTAAAGGGGTGGATTCAAATTTCTCCATTCCAAAATTTAACAATAATAATAATAATAATCTAAAACCTGCTATGTTTGCATATTGTTTCCATAACAAAAGGGCTAAGAATTATATTGTGCAAACTTATGGTTTTTGGTGAACTATGATACACTATTCATTAAAAAAAAAAAAACATTATAAGTGATTGTGCTACGAGTTCTTTTCATATAATTTTTTTATTTTATTATTATTATTTTGGTTTTTGAGTTCTTTTAGTGAATGAGATTTGAGTAAATGAAAGAAAGATGAGTTGAGTAAGTTATTTGGTACATTTTGACAAAAACTTATTTGGGACAAAATTTTGAATTATTTGAGCATATGTCTATTATCGATGACAAAAAAATAATAATAATACTTGGAATGATGGCAAACATAATGTAGATAAAAAAAAATAAAAAAATAAAAAATCACTATCAACCTTTAGCTAACTCAAGATTTTCTTTTCGTCTAAATGTCCTTTTCTATATACCATTCGTTCAAAATTATAAACTACTAGATATGCAAATTGGTGTCCGAAAAAAGAAAACACAGAATTGCAAATTATCATTTTACACTAGGATGAAAGATTGTGGATTTAATAACTTAATGTGGTCAATTATAAAAAACATATAAGTAGTAAGTGTTTTTTTTTTTTTTTTTAAGATCAGACATGAAAAAACTAGTTAGAATGAGGTAATTAAATGACTAACAAATTATTTAAAAATTTTGAAACGAACTCAAATAATTAACTTTATTTTTTTGAGAACCAATAAAAACGTTATGAATGCCTATCCTCACAGTGTGCCAATTTTGGAGGCCAATCAGTGACTACATTGAATACCTTAGTTCCATAATTCTAAATCAAATACAAATCTAAAGAGATTCAAGATTAAAATAGGATAACCAATCATTTAAAAAAAAAAAAAAAAACCGAAAGAAAGAAAAACGAAAAATTAGACTTTTGATACACTCATCTATTATCAATCATAATCAATCATAAAGCAAAAAGTCCCATACGCACATGCAACCCACCATTGATTCTCTCTCTCTCTCTCTCTCTCTCTCTCTCTCTTTTCTTAACTACACATTGATGAAAGCAAATATTACATGCAAATATCTGAGCACTTGTGCATCCACACTTTCTAATTCCATGTCTCCCCTGGAGTCCCGCTGAACCATTTTGAAAATTCTTAAACCCTAAAAAGCACCCCCCAAAAAAAAAAAAAAATCATATACATATTATAGAAAAAAGTTATTTGTTATTTATTATAAAAGATATTATTTGTCACATTAATCTTCACAAATAAAATTGATTTGATAATTTAAATTAGCTTGTCCAAAAATATTTACTTATAAATTTCTGAAATAAAAAATTTATTATCATTGTTAGCAAATTGTCCCAGTACCAATGATAGTCGTGACTATGTGTACACGTTTTCTTGGGTTTGCAATAGATTCAAGTGGGACCCAATTTCAATCTTTTCATGATCAACGGCCGAAATCTCTTCATCATTGGGTAAGAAGTCAAAACTGATCAAATCCAAATCCTATAAAGAAAAACAAATAAAAGCCAGAACCGACAGACTTCCATACTTGCGTGTTGACAAGAGGTAAACAAAAACAAAAGTTGCCTAAACGTACAGAGAGACAGTATATTTAGGTGAGAAAAACGGCAATAATATTACATTACTCACCGCTACTTCCTTTTTCAAAAAGTGCTTCCTTTTTTACTAGTCAAAGGTTGTGGCCTCTGCCAGAGAAACTTCCCCAACTTTCACTCTAAACTTTTCTAAGCCACGATTGACTTTTTGTTCACATCACAGTCACCAATCACCATGGTTTGTTTATTTTATTTTTTTCTCTTTAGTAATCAAAAGCCACCCGAAAGCCCCCCAACCCTTCTCTCTCTCTCTCTCTCTCTCTCTCTCTCTCTCTCATTGTTTAATTGGGGAATGTTTGCCTCATTAAGGAAACACACAAACGTATATGTAGTTTGAGTTTTCTTGTGGGAGTGGTTGCTATAAATTGTTTCCATATACAATTTGACTATGATTTGTGGATAATGAGATAACTATGTGATGAAGATAACGTTTTTTTTTTTTTTTTTTTGTGCTGAATGTGATGGAGACAACATTTGATAAATTAATGTGTAAAAAAATTATCGAACAAAGTAGTTAGATAAAAATGTGTGGCAGTGCGGGTAGTACCTTTGTATGTTACTATAAAATGATCAGTAATTTTATGATAATTTGGTTTCTATTAGGGACATTGATTCATATATAGTGAAGCTAGTTTATTTCCCAAAAAAATAAAAAAATAAAAAAATTATACGTATAATGAAGCTACTTTGGTCACTTCAAATGATTTGAGTGAAAAAGGAAAAATTAACATGCTATTTTTTTAAAAAAAATTTTTGAATACACCATTTTAAAAGTGTGGATATAAGAGATTTACCATTAAATTAAATTTATTTGTCTAAACATGCTAATTTGATAGTATAATCCCACCCTACCCCAAAAAAAAAAAAAAAAAAAAAAAAAGATTATCGCAATTCTAAACCGAATTCAACCTAACATGGTGGCTGGATTGGATTTACATACTCACTTTCGCTGTATCCACTTACCTGTGGATTTGATCAATTTCTTGAATTCTATTCCAAAACATCTTTGTCTTGCTTCCAAAGCTAATCACTTTGCAAAATATACTTTACAGTTTTTAAAAAATGCTCACCACCATATGTATAACAAATAAATAAAATATGCACAAACCTAATATAGAGCTAATTATGGTCTTATTATTCCATAGTTTGTTGGACACTACATATTTTAATAATTAATAATTAAGCGAAGCATTAATAAGATGAAGATTATCATTTGGTAGCTGTGTAATATGGTTGGCAGGGACACATCGTGGCTGGCATTTTCGGACCACGAAGCTGTGTCATACCAAAAATGCCGAATTAAATAAAAATATTATGTCAATAAATAAAACAATATAAATAATTTTCACAGGAAAAAATATTTTTCTCTTTTTTTTTTTTTAAAAAAAAAGACAGTAAATAATAAAGTGAGGCACATGGGTTTATGGGAACACCTAGGTGTCAATATGCAGTTTTCTTGGGGATTGGATTTAGAGAGACGTCAGAAAAAAATAGGTGGGAAAAATCCTCAATGTTTTTATCAATTTCGATTTCTAACAGTTTGTCAGTTGACTCAGTTTGATCCACGTATATTTTTCAAATTATTTTATTTATTTTTAGGCAAATTTAATTAAGTTTATTATTTATTTATTTGTTTTTTTTCCTACTTTGAATGTTGACCTGCAGGAGGAAGAATGAGACTACTGAGAGCAAAAATGGCACACTTTTTATTGCAATTTTGTGTATATTTAGATGACCAATAATTGACTGCCACGATGAAATTAACTTGGATTGTATTAAGTGGATTTTTCATATTTATTACGTGGGTGTATTTATTACTTACGTTTCTGGGGGTGTGGAATCACGTGACTGCACGTGGCACTGTACTGTCTGTTTTGCCTTAGTTAAATTATTATTATTAACTTACAGTTTTTTTTTTTTACACGTGTACAAACATCACTGAAAACTTTAACATGGGGATGGGTTAGTGCACGTGTCGTCACGTGATTTCGAAACCATCCATGCAAGTTACTCACTTTCAAACTCTTTTTTAGTAAATTTTCTACTTTCGATAATAAAAATAATAATGAAAGATAATCAAAAAATAATAATAACAAATAATTAAAGTCAACTCGGTCAAATGTTGACAAACAAAACTTTAGCATCTTTGTTATTTATCTGAAATTTTAATTAATTAATTTTTTTATTTTTCTATATTTTATCATGACTGATTCGCACTTGGGAGCATTAAAAATAGCATGTTGTTTTTGGGTCCAATTGTTTGTTTTGACTGCAAATTAGTACTAATTTATTACCAACAAGTACGACTATAACTGAGCCTTTTGACTTGTCAAGATGTACAAATTCACTCAAAATTTGGTTAATTAAGAAAGTGTTACCTAGCAACAGTCATTGTCTATGGGCTCTAGCTAGGTACTAGGTATACGACTTGTAAATAGTTTAGCAAAAATTTTAAATTGTGCTGCTAGCCTTCTTGTTCCCTAACTTTGGAGGTATAAAAGTTATGCAAAATCTTCATCCTATATGTTCAACACCTGTGCATTGTTTGGTTTGGTGTATATATATGTATATATAAATATAAATAAGAGGTTTTTACGACAGCAGGTTTAAAATGCAATTCAAGAATGATTTGTTAAAAAAAAAAAAACAAAACAAAATCCAAAACTGTAAGCCATTAAACCTTATGGAGCAAAGCAACGAAGATCGTCACAAATTTATTTACAAAATAATTAATGTGGTAGTTGATCATCGGTTTATTTTGTTATTTCCTTCTTCATTTTAAAGTTATTTATTCGTATGAAAGCTTTTTTTTTTTTGCTAATATAAAAATAACTTTATACAGTTTTATGAATATTTCAATTACCAATATTTATAAAACAACAAATTTATCTAAAAACCCTCTACCTTCATCATCTTGTTCTTTCTTTTCTTTTTTGAATTAGGCTTAGGATTTTACATATAAAGCTCATTCCTTTAATCCCTATACTCTTCCATATAAGCTCACAACAAAACAAAGCATTGTTCCATAACATTCTTTTTTTTTTTTTTTCAAAAAAATATTATAATATTGGCTATCAATGTTCTCTAATATATATATTCAGAATTATTCTATGGTGCGGACGTCGATATTTTTTTATTATGTGCACGTTCCAAAATATAATTTTTTTAAAAAAATCATCATTGATACTATTATATAAAAACGACAGTTTTTTCAAAAATAATCATTCTTTTAGAATGTTTCCACGTTAAAAAAAAAAATATGAACGTCCACACCATAGAATTTTTTTTATATATTTCTTTTAATATATATGTCAGAATGTTGGAGAACAATTCTATGATTTTCTTTTTTGAAGGAAAATAGATAAAAGGAGTTTGAACCACCTATGATCTCCTAGCATGCTATCGTTGGTGGTGACTCTTGATTAGGGAAGAGCTGTTTTTCAGTTTTTTTTAATTCAATCTTTTTTTTTTTTCCAAAAAAACAAACTATAAAAGGGTAGTTTTGAAAATCTAGAATGGGGTAACTCTAATAGAGTTTTTTTTTTCAGTATTGCAAATAGAAATTATCTGTTCATAGCTATGTTATACAAATATATAAACCAATAATAAATTTGGTAATATTTTTGTTGTAAACTTTTTGATGCGTATAGTATCACTTAGATACGTATATATAAATACATTACATGAGGTGATGAATTTTTTTTTCTTTATTATTAGTTACTATTTTTTTAACATTTTTTTCTGCTTATTATGTCTAAGGCAAATAACCAAAAAAAAAAAAAATGAAGTCATCAAATATTTTCTATAAAAATTAAAAAGAACATCTATTTTTTTATTATTTCTTTTTCGAAAAAATTGTACTTTAGTACCTTGATG
This sequence comes from Ziziphus jujuba, assembly GCF_031755915.1. Lineage (NCBI taxonomy): Eukaryota > Viridiplantae > Streptophyta > Magnoliopsida > Rosales > Rhamnaceae > Ziziphus > Ziziphus jujuba. The sequence continues at coordinate 22,207,798 of NC_083381.1, read as the reverse complement.
TTTAGGGCTGAAGTGATGTTGGCACTCAAGTTTTGATTTCAACAATTGTGGTCTTAAGTTTCAAAATTGATACAAATTAGTTCAATTCCTTATAGTAACTATTAAATTAATAGCTAATATCAACATAACATCATGTTGGCATCATAATTCAATTTCCAAAAACAAAAAATATGTTTGTTTAATTTTTCATTTTGCTTAAAAATTTGAAAAAATACATTTTGTTATTTTTTCATTTTATATTTATGATTTTTTATTCCAAAATTTTATCCATTCTTTTTTTATTAAATTAAAATACTTACAATCATAATTTAATATTTTTGAACTTAAATTTAGACAAAAAATTAAAATTAAAATTAGAGTTTTTACCAAAAATTAAAAATAATTTTTATGCCCAAACCAAGAAAAATAAATTTGACCAAAATACCAAAATAACAATTAGACTAGAAATTTAAAAATAAAAATATTCGTTTAAAAAAATTACTTTTAGAAAATTTAAATAAAATACAATTCTTATTATTCCATTTTATATTTATGATTTTTTATTTGGAAAATTGTGTGCATTCATTTGTTATTTAAATTATAATTTCTACAACCATAATTAAATATTCTGGACCTAAAATTAGACCCAAAAAATGGAGGCCATTTTCCCATTTTTGAAATTTTTTTCCATTTTTCCATTTTTGGCCTACATTTTGGTTTATAAAATGGTCTAATTTTTTTTTCCAGTTTTTTTATTTGTTAAAAAATATATATATTTGTAAATTTTTGGCTTAATTTTTTATTTTGACATTTTGGTCTAATTAGTTTTATTTTTTTGTCTTATTAAATTATTCTTATTAGACCAAAAAAAATTTATTTTTATTTTTATTTTTATTTTTGATCTAGTTTTAGCTCCAAAAATATTTACTTATGATTGTGATAATTATAATTTACATAAAAAACAAATGCATACAATTATCCAAATAAAAAAAACCATAAATATAAAATAGAAAGACAAAAACAATTATATTTTTTCAAAATCAAATTTATTTTTTTAAAAATTATTTTTATTTTTGAATTTTTGTCTAATTTTTATTTTGGTATTTTGGTCTAATTTTTTGTTTTGGTTTGGGCATAAAAAATATTTTTAATTTTTGGTAAAAACTTCAAATTTATTTTAAGTTTTATTTTTGATCTAATTTAAGATTCAAAAATATTTAATTATGATTGTAGGTATTTTAATTTAAATTAAAAAGGAATAGATACAATTTTTTAAATAAAAAATCATAAATATAAAATGGAAAACTATAAATATTTTTTCAAAAACTTTTCAAAAAATAACATTTAATTTTGAGTAGCGGTCTAATTTTTATTTTCGTATTTTGTTCTATTTTTTTTAGGTTTGTGCATAAAAAGATATTTTTTTATTCTTAGTCTAATAATATATTTTTTATTTGACCAAAAATTTAAAATTTTTATTTTTATTTTTTGGTCTAGTTTCAAGTAAAAAATATTTAATTATAATTATGAGTATTTTTGTTTAAATAAAAAAAAGATACAATTTTTAAAATAAAAAATCATAAATATTAATGGAAAAATAAAAAATGTACTTTTTCAAATTTTTTTATTTTAAAATATTTTTTATTTTTTTAAATTAAATTATGATGTAAGCATATATTATGCTGATATTAGCAGTTAGATTTAATGGTTATGGCTAAAAATTGGACCAATTTGCATCAATTTTGAAACTTTAGGACCAAAATCATTAAAATCAAAACTTCACTGCAAAATTTTCCCTTTTTTTTTTAAATAACAAAATTAATATTTTTCTTTTCCAGTTTTTCCTCACAGATTCGAACTCTAAAAATAACCTGAAACTTCATCTGAAATTACATCGTGAATCTATGCTTCTCTCCACTCAAATTAGACCTTAGGGTAATTTTAATAATATTTTATATAGAATAAATAAAAAAAATTCTTTGTCCCCCACAATCCTTAAAAACCCATTAACATTACACTTTGTTAATATTCTAATCCCTCTTGTTTAATTGTCTATTGGCAGGCTTGTAAAACAAGATTAAGCCCAACAAGGGAAAACTCCAATCAAAGCCCAAAATCAACACCAGTTAATATGCCTTATCACGTGGGCTCCATGTACAAAACCTAGAGCCTTTTTCACACTCAGCCGTTCCTGCTTTTACTTTAATCCAAAAAAAAAAAAGCATTAAAAAAACTTTTTATGCTTTTTTACAAGGTCAAATGTTTTTTTTTTTTTTTTGGGGTAAATACAAGGTCAAATATTTGGTTTTGCAAAAGGTAAATGAATATATGTTTATTTGACCAAGGAAAAGCGTAGATCTTTTTACCACAAGATAAATGAACATATAGATTCCCAAGATAACACTATGGGCCTATTTGACAAAGAAAAATTTACCTCTGGGAATTACCCAAAAATATAAAAGTGTATGTGAATGAACATTTAGATTCCCAACTGAGATAATGGGTCTTGTTAAAAAAATATATTTATTATGGCATGATTAGATAAATGTAAAGTTAGTAGAAATCTAATTTTTTTATAAAAGTAATAATTTTTTTTATTTGGATATTTATTGTAAGATGGAAAAGTGTGGATCCAGAAAATTAAATTCCTACCGATGTAGTAAAATATGTGAGAAAGTTGTTCTCATATATATAAGTATCATTTTGAGAATTCTAAAAAAAATAATTTTAAAATTTTCTTAAAATAGATATTGACCATTAATTTATTATACAATATTAAATTTAATTATTTATAAATCTCAATTTTTTTATTATTTATCAAACAAACCAAAAAAAAAATCAATTCTCAATAAATTAAATTTTAAAAATTATTTTTCTTTTTAATTTTGACACTTTACAAAAAAAACATTAGGAAAATTTACCCAAAAATTTAGACAAGTAGATTGGATTTGAAACTATGGGACCTAGCTCGCACCCACATATATAAATATATAATAAAACTATACGAAGATCCTCAAGTTGTCAAAAAGCAAATGCACTAACAATAAAAAGGAATATTGACCACCCAGATCTAACAAATCTTTTATCCTTATACTTCCTATGGTATTTGCCAATCAAAGTCTCTTTGTTTTTTTTTTTTTTTCCCCAAAGGAAAAAAAAAAAAAAAAGGAACTAAATTGTAGCGCCAAACACTTTTATATGCAATACATACCAGTTGGAAAAAGAAGAAAAAAGAAAAATAAACTTTTGCTTTATTTTTATTGAATTCAAAAAGGAACGAAAGAAAATAATCACGTGCTTAATTCTTTTGTGCATGTGTCTTTCTTTCCATATGGTGTTATAATACTGTTTTTCCTTTTCTTCTTTTTTTTTTTGGATGAAAAGTACGAATTCATTAAGGAGATACTTTCTTTTAATCAATTTGTATTTCTTTCTTTCTTTACACGCATTTAATTATGTTAGAATATAGTATGTTATACAAAGGCTGCCTTTCTTCCCCTCGACTACACCCTAATTTTGAATAGAGACCAAGTCCTTAATTAACGGATTAACTCATCAATTAATTCTGTGAGCAAGACGATCTACAGTATTTCATTAATTAACCGATTAATAAACCTTGCAAGAAGAAAAAGAAAAAGAAAAATTGATTAATTAAGAAAGCTATCATTCTTTGAACAAATAAAATAAATATGGAGTGGTGCAATCATACACAAACATACTTTTTTTTTTTTCTTGGATAATAATATACAAACATACGTTGTATTGTACTTCGAGAAACAAAAATCATTTGTTGAATGATGTTACCTAGTTTATATTAGACGTCTAATATCCTATTATATATATTTTTATATATTATGTTTTTAGAATTATATGTAAATATCATGCTAATGATGACTTTGTAGAGAGAATAACAAAAAATAAAATAAATAGAAAATTTAATTAAGCAAATCCATAAATGTTATGTTACTCTATAATTTTCTTTCTACATAATATATTTACAACTTTATATATATATATATATATATAGTATATCTTAAATAATATTTATTTTATTTTATTAAATTCAGATCTACTTTTAATGAGTATTGAGTTATATCAAAAATTAAAATTTAAAATTCAAAAAATGATTAAATATAGATTTAATGATATATTTAAATTCTATTTACGAAAAATAAATCTTACCATAATCTAATAATTAATAAATATAATTTTAAATTTTAATTATTAATAAAGAAATACTTCATCTTAAATTTTACATTAAAAATATCCACATAGGCAGCATTAAATTTGTCAAAATAGACAATCAATAATTTTGTCTTGCCATAGCCCATTTTTTATTTCTACTTTTTGTGAATATTGTCATATCTAAATTATATACATCTTTTTAAGTCATTTCCATTTTGTTTTCTCGTCTCTGATGATTTCTAATAGTTTGTTGTCTTCTTATATATGTTATACAAAATGCATATTTAAAATTAGAGTAAACAAAATACTTTCAGATTTCAATCATTAGTACGTAATTATAATAATTCTGTATATATAAATCGGACCAAAAAATAAAAAGAGAGTCAAAAACATCTTAATGAATCTAGGATTTAGAGTTTGCGGAAAACAAAAATGTTACCATTTAGAAATCATAATTCTGTCGGAAACAAATTAAAAAAATTCTTAATTTAGAAATCATTCTCATATTCTTTTTTTCCTTGTTTGTTGAACAATTTGAATAGCCAAGCATTCGCCCAAAAAGAAAAGAAAAAACCAAATTGAATAGCCAAGCCGCTTTATTGTACATTCATAAGCATGTTCAACAATCAACACACCTTTGAATCAGAAAGTTCTGTTCCTTTTCTTTTGAAATTCTTTGATACAATGGTTGCAAACACCCCAAAGCCCACAAGCATTGTATCCGGTGGTACCTCAAAAATAAAAAATATTTGGACACCGAGTCCGTAATGAGATGCTACATTTTTATACTTTAAATATAATTATAGGGCACGAGGTGCAAGGCATTGGTCCCAAGTCACGTAGAGTGTTCTGAGTGGTCCTTGCATTTAGCAGAAATTCTGATTCTTACATGGAAAAGAACCAAATCCCAACCAAAAATAAATATATGGAATCCATACAAATGCACTGCTCAATTCAATGCTTTAAAAGCTCTTCAATGATGCCAATTGGCTAAACTTCAAGGACCACCTAATTCATAAATTGCCTAAAAGCTGTGCCTCTGGTTCCGCACAAAATGGATACATCTTACTTGCAAACAAATCCCAACCCAAATGAGCATAAGATTCTTAATACCCACAAAACAATAATGTAAAATACATGTAACATAAAACAATTCCCACAAGATTATAAAAAATAAAAAATAAAAAATAAAAAACAATACCCACAAGAAACAAAACAAGATGAGATAAGCAACTTGACCTCATCAATCACACTGACGTGTGCTATTCACCATATATTTTTGTTTTTCCTAGTAAGGCTATGGATATCAAATTTTATTGTTCAAATAATATGGGAAAATATTATTTGATTCATTTTCCATAAATTTAAAATGTAGTAGTGTTTTGATCCGCCACCGATACAATGTCATATCACCTAGCAAACAAAAAATTCGATATCAAAATTAAGTGGCCCTAGTGGTAGCAATTCATTATAAGTACATGACCGAGTCAAATAATAATGATCTGACAAATAAAGAATTTTCCTAGATATTTATGTTCTTAAAAATAATAACATGTCTAATCAATTTCTGCAGTTAGCATTCATCTAAAATTGTTTTTATCATTGTCATGCTGCTGCTTATTTATCATCATAATTGATAATATAATTTAAGTTCCCATGAAAAAGTTTGGAATTATATGAAGTTAATCGACAAAAAGACAATATTTCACAAGAAAATCGAATAACATGAGAGAGTGGTAGATATATGTAGAAATATAACACAAACAAAGGTTCTTCAAAGAACTCCATAGCCATCGGCTTGACCAATGACCATCCAGGTACAATGGACTCAAAAGCCTGTGGTAGTTCTAGAAACCAAGATTCACATCAACACGTGTGAAACAGACACTCCGCACCTCAAATTCTGCCACGCAAGCAAAATGTGGACCCCATCACTTTCCATAATCAAAGCCCCACGAACTGACTATTTTCTCTTATTTTGTCTTTTTCTCCCATATAAAAACCATCTTGCACCTGCTAATCTTGCTCAAAGCCATGCAAAAGCACCATGGAGGAGGACCCAAGAGGGAAAACCATGGATGAGAAAGAAACTGGTGGCGAGGTTCGATACCGTGGTGTAAGGCGTCGGCCTTGGGGGAAGTACGCGGCGGAGATTCGGGATTCGACCAGGCACGGTGCCAGGGTGTGGCTCGGGACTTTCAACACTGCTGAGGAAGCTGCTCGAGCTTATGACCGAGCAGCTTATACCATGAGAGGTCATTTGGCAGTTCTCAATTTTCCTGAAGAGTACCCTTCAGCACCTGGTACTACCTCTGCTTCTTCTTCTTCCTCTTCTTCATCAATGCCTTCCGGGAGGACCAATACTTCTGCTAGTGAACATGGAAGACAACAAGTTTTCGAATTCGAGTGTTTGGATGATAAGCTTCTAGAGGAGCTTCTTGATTATAGTGAGAAGAAGAACAAGAAATAAAAAAAAGGTAGAAGATTTTAAATTAAGCTCGCTAATTCCCCCATTTTGCAATCCGGGATATGTTTGAATAATTTTCCCCAATTTCCCAAACTCTTTTTTTTTGTTTTCCTTGTTTTTGTTTCCTTGAAAAAAAAGTTTAATATGCTAAGATCAATGATTTCCTTTCTGTGTATGTACATTTTTTGTCAAATGAAAATTCTCCAAAAAATGGAAGCAATTTTCTTTTCAAGATTACTAGCTATGATATGCAAAAATGCAAATTAAAACACATTGCGATCATAATTAATATGTATCCTGGACTTGTCCAAATTAGTCCATATTACACTTCCAGAAGTAACTCTCTGTTACTCTGTTATATATATATATATATATATATGTTATATGTATGTATGTATGTGTGTATATATATATACACACACACACACACACACACAAAATATTGGAAACCTAATAAAAATATACATGATCAATATTAATAAAGAACTTTGAGGGACTTTTGTACTAAAAGGCTTTCTGGGTTTTAAACGTTTCATTTGAGTCTATCGCTTTCAAGAGTGAAGACTTTTTTGTCACTTTTAATGTTATCCAGGCCTAGTTATAGGCATGTGACTTTCAGAGCATGTATAGACATCATTAATTTCTTTCAAACATTTGGGCCATATCTTCAGAAATACAGTTTTGACTATTCCAATCAAATATGGTTTAAGTATATATCAATATGGCTAAATTGGGCGGTTACCTGTTAACCTCAGAGCCAATCTTTTTCCCTATAGAACGTTTTTTGAAATGGGAAATGAACTTAATTGATTCAAAAAAAAAAATAAAAAAAAATTGGATAATGAACTAACATTCAGTGCCCAAGTTGGTCAAAATATTGAGCAACTCTTTTTTTTTTTTTTTTTTTTTTGGTCCTATTATATATATTGATTAAGTTTGGCCAACTTTTTAAATGACATTGAAGAACTCTAGCTGGATTTCAATATCTGACAGAAACTTCAACCAAACAACATTAAAGAATAAACATATTTAAATTTTTATTTTAAAGAAAAAGCTAGATGTTATATAAAAAGCCAGAATTCTTGTCCTAATTAATGACCTATGAAAGCCAGATGTTTGCCTGTTCAGGTAAAATTAATTATTATTATAAATAATATTTTAAACTGAATCAATCTTAAGCAACCATGGAATGTGCTAAAACCTTTTAATGAAAATAAAGATTTTGCTGTACGATTTGAATGCTGCGCCGCGAAAATGTTGGTGAGACACAGTATTAAAAAGTGTTTGGTAATAACAATTATTTTTAAATAGCCGCAATAGTTAACAAAGACATATGCGCCTTTTTTATTAAATAAAAGTGATAAAAGAAAAGTTTTGAGATGAATACAATTACACGGAGAAATTATTCAACAAGTCCTAGATAGTTTGAAACATAACAAGTATATATCAAAATATTACGAAAAGAGTTTTAGATATTTGCATTTAATTACAAGAAACTTTTGGTTGAGGATATATATATGTATATATATTTCTAAGCTAAATTTTAACCTAATATATAGGTTTCATTTCTAATTAAATTGTTATTACTAAATATTTTACAAAGTAAAGAATTTATATATATATATATATATAGGGATAATTATATATTTACAGGTTTAGTCATCTGGACCATTTTTTTGAGAGGATAGTCATCTGGACCTTGGTCGTGAATTGTGTGAGAAGGGATTGAACAAATAAAGATTCTTTCAAAGTAAAATTGAAAAATAATTATTGAATTAAGTCATATGCAACGTTTATCACATAGAAAAGATAGCGTTTATCACAAGGACCAGCGAAAAATCTAACACATTTTCTGCACTTTTTTCACAATTTAATTTGGTTTCACTTAGTTTCCGTATTACATATATGATTTTTCTGCCATATACATCTTTCTCATAACGTGATTGATAGCATAACTTTTGGTTGGCTAGCGTAATTATAGTAGTCAATTTGACCTTTTTTCCCATTTTGTACGGTTTTTCCCTAGCCTCTTGAAAAATTGAATTCTATAAAAATTTTCCACAAAGAATCATACGTGGATTATGAATGTTCATTGGGTTAATCATGTTTCCTGGTTTTTAATTTGAAATTTTATTGAGGAACAATCACTTTCCTAAATGAGAATAAAATTAAAAGTGTATGTTCGAAATTTGACTAACTAATATGCTCGATATCCTTCCTTACTTTACTAAACATGATTATATATCATTCATTACGAAAAGTGAATTAATTGCAGTTTCTTTTTTTTATTGTTTTTTTTCCTATATACATAAGGAGACTGCTCCAAGCCTGCTTAGTTTGGTCCAAAATCATCTTAGGCTGTGTGCCGAAGAAAAAATCAACTGTAGAAAGAATCAAGGGTTTGGTAAACAAGTTCCACAAAATTGGTGTAGGATTTAAAATTAATGTTTAAGCATTTGGTAAATAATACTATTTAGTTGTTATAGCTATGTATAATGGCTAAAAACATCTCTAATGTTTTTGTTTATTACTAAATCATTTTTGCCATATTAGAAAAATAGAAAGTCATTAAAAAATCTTCTTTAATGGTTCATTAAAAAAAAAAAAAATTTAAGATGACCCTCTATTTCTAGATAGTTTATCAGAGATTCTGAAAATTCATAAAATGTACAAGTTTTCTTAAAAATCAATTCTTTCACAAAAAAAGTAAAAGAAAATTAAAATAATTAATTAATTAATAGTTATATATAACTTTCATGTACATTATCAATGGAGGATAATTTTAAAATTAACTATACATTTATACTACCTAGATTTAGGTAATATCAATTTTAATGACACATAAGCAACAATTCACCATCCACCATTGAAAATGCTCTAAAAATGACATCAATTATTATTATATCTTCACCAGTATTGTTATAATAATATTGTAAAAAAAATTCTTATTTTTATTACTATGTGTAATATTATGAAACATTATCTTTTTAATGTAGACATTTATTATTTAACATAATAATTTTTTATTCACCACAAATATATAAAAGGGAAAAAGTATTTAATGTATCAAACCTCATTCATTGCAAAACTAGGAATTGAGGGGAAAAAACAAAAACTTTATTAATTAGGGTCTAAATTGGTATTTTAATGATTAATAATACTAGAGTTATCAAAATATTGATCAAATAATGTGATAATATTTAATTAATTTTTTTGTTATTCACTTACTCATTTAAATGTTCACTTATCTATATTTAGGTTATATAAATATGTTAACTAATAAAATCTTAATACGTTTTGTGTAGTAAATAAATTTAGTAAATATTTTGTGCTGTAGCATTCTAAGAAGCTAAAATCAGAATTTGAAAAGCTATCCTCCTACTATTTCAGCTAGAGCTTCTAGATTTTTGGAGAATTAGAATTTTTACTAAACACCTAAATTAGTGTTTAATTTTATTAGAATAGTTTTATCAAAAACTCATTTCATATCCTTCAACCTTCATTCTTGATTTATCTATGAGAGTTTGAATTAGATTTCATTAAAAATGATCTTAATTGTTTTTATAGGGACAGTCTAATATAAAAAAATTTATTATTCTTTTTCTTAAATAATGATATGAAGTTTAAATCCTCTATCCCAGTATCAAAAAATAAAATAAATAATGGTCTTAATTGATCCTTCAAGTTGGAATACAATGAAATTCATTTAACAAGAAGACTCTCACACTATATATTGTCTGATAAGTGATTATGGCCTAATGAAAAAATGTGCTCGTTTGCAGATGTCTTGGTGTCTTGTTTTCTGCATTCTACCACTTTTTTAATAACTTGATTAGTCACCTGATAAAATATTCTTCTACAACCAAGCGCCTTCCAAAAGAAAAATAAAAGAAAAAGAAATATACTGAATTAATAAAACACAGAATAATATATATATATATATATTATGATCATCTGCCTCATTTCTATTGTGGTAATTAAGTGTAAAGATCAATAACTCCAAATACTGCAGAATGATAAATTAATTACTAAAATGCCTTCCATTTCCTCAATTTCCTTCAACTAATTCTTCCTACTCCTTTTGGATCAGCACTTAAAAGTTTTGTCACAATTTTCCTCTCCATGAATTAATTCAACTTTATTAACACTTAAAAAAGAGGATTATCTACCTTTCTAGTTATTGTTACATTTAGCCACTTATATAATCAGAATATAAAAAAAATATCTAAAGAAAAATAAAAAAAGAAGTTTTGATCATAAGCAGAAACAGTCTGATCAGTTTTTCTTTTGCTCTTTGTGAATTAATGAGGTCCTCCAATACTTTGTCATGCAAGTACTCAAACTCAAAAAAACTTGCTTTTCTAGTTCAGCAGACGAATCGTCCCCGTCAAAACTCCAATAGGGAAAACAAAACCATAACAAGAAGTAGAAGAAGAAAATGAATAAGGAGGAAGCACAGGATTGCAAACATGACCACTCAAGTTATCTTCTTCTTCTTCTCCTTCTACTTCTTTTTTCTTTTTTCTTTTTTTTTAAAATGGTGAATTGACCTCTAAAGTTGAACGCAGCCGGAGACGCCCACCTGAAATTTAAAATGGTTTCAAGTTTTTGCTGCACCACCATTTAAGTCAGCCGGAGAGGCCACCACCTGACTTAAAGGGTCTTCGAATACCATATTCACTCTTTGTTCTTCCTCCTGTGAAGGTTGTGTCCAGAATATGTTAGACAAGGTTTATATTATTCTCATAATAGAGTGAATATGTGAATTTCTTTCGTCGTTTTAGCTTTCTTTACTTCTTTGCGTTCCTGTAATTATCCATGAGATTATATTCTTAAACCTTTATTCTCGATTCTATATATAAGCGTTTGAATTAGATTTGATTCATAATGTCCTTAAATTTGATTCTTAAAGTTTCAACGATAATGAAATTGATTTAACAAGAATGTTCAAAATTTAGCCTCAACAATGTTCAAGATTACATAGTGCTAGCTTGTACTAATAACAAGCCAAAGCATTCAACCTTAATTAAATAAATTGCTGATAAAAAAGAAAAGCATAAACTATACCTCACTCACATTATGGAAATCCAAATTCTGCAGAGAATGAATTAATTGAATATATATATATATATATACGGTAATCTCCAATTAAATTAGCAATTGTTCTACTCCTTAATTTGGTGAATCATGTAAATTATATCACATTCTACCCCTTAAATTCAACTTTTTAACGCTTAGAAAAACTGGATATATATAAAAATTTTCAAATAGCTGTTACATTTCAAATTATGTAGCCGGCAATTATATGATGAAAAAAAGAAAAAAAGAACCAAAAAAAAGAAAAAAAGAAAGAAAAAGAAACTGAAAAAGAGGGGAAAAAAAGCAGTACTGAAAAATAAAAGAAATTTGATCACAATCTGAGGCTGCAGCTCATATCTCATCATTTTTTGTTTTTCTCTTCCGAATCAAGAAGGTCCTCCAACACTTTGTCATCCAAACACTCGAATTCGAACACCTGTCTTTCTTGTCCAGCAGACGAACCTCCGCGTTCAAAACTCCTAGAACCAGAACCAGAACCAGAACCGGAACCAGCAGAAAATGATGAGTGAGGAGGAGAAACCCGGAGTTTGGAATAGTACTCATTCGGGAAGTTAAGGATTGCGAGATGACCTCTGAAGTTGAAGGCAGCTCTATCATATGCTCTAGCTGCTTCTTCCGCCGTGTCAAACGTTCCAAGCCAGAGCCGCCCACCTTGCCTCGAAGGGTCTCGAATCTCCGCTGCATATTTCCCCCATGGCCGCCTTCGAACCCCGCGATACCTCACCTGCTCTTCTTTCTCTTCTCTTTTGTCCTTCCTTCTGCTTGGGTCTTCCATTTGTATGTTGTTTCAGGGTTTCTTGTTGATGATGATCTACCCCTTAATTCACGTACGTAACCCCCTTTTTTCTTTTTTTTTTTGGGGCTTCAAAGTGGTGAAATATGACTTTTATGGTGCTTACATACGTATATATATGTGTGTGTATATATATATACACATACACACACACATATAAAAATTTCACATCAGAATATAAAGTCTTTATAAATGCAGTGCAAATAACCCATTTATTTTTTTAAAGAAATTTATTTGTATATGGAACAGATTAATTGGTTTAAAGTTAAAATATTTTGATGCGATCAAATAATTACTTTATATATGGAGAATAATGTTTTGCAATTATCCATACAAATCTAATATAAGAAAATAAATTCTTAAATATTAATCAATTAAATTTCTATGAAAGCATATAAATTTCAGTTTCAGTTTCCAGATCATATTTTCCAATATATAAATTGAAAAATAGTTTGAGATCTATTTGATAATAGACCTTTTAAATTATTAGATTAATTTAATAAATAAGTCTGACAATATATTTAAATAATATATATTTTTTATATTTTAATATTATATTATAATATTTATGTTTGAAGATTTTCAATCTTGAGAAAAAGTGAGTCGTATGCTGAATTGTTTTTCGTTTATTTTTGTCTGTTTGTTTACTTTGTTTTTTTTCGAATTTTTAGGACATCAGGGAGTCGCAATCCGAATTGATTATATGATTTGGAACGTGGATTGACTATATCTTCCCCATCTCCTTTCTGGGAAGGTTCTTCGTGTAGCAAAGCAAAATTCGATACTTCGACTCTTTCTATGAACAAAATTCAAAATATAGTAAATTAGATTGTAAATCTCTTTTTCATCGATTGGCATTTTTTCAAATGTGTGTTTTCGGATCGATTCTAGCTTTTTCTTCTACATCAGATGAGAATAACAGATTTTGCTGCCCTAGTAGTTACTTTTTTCCAGAATATTTTATTCGTTTCTTCGATATCTAACATAATTTAAGTTTGAAAATTCAGTCTTTTCATATTTGATATGGTGGAATTTTTTTTATCAGTCAATAGTGGAATTTTACTACTATAAAATTAATCAATTATATTTATCAATAAATAAGTAAATTGATAACTTTTTGCAGCAGAAAAAGAAAAAAAAAAAAAAAGAGTAAATTGATAGCTTTTAGAGTCTATGAAGACTATACGCCTTATGTGACAAAACAACCACTATTTATGGTTTCGGAATTTTATCAATATTTATTTCTTCAAAAAATTCAAGTAAAAATATTGTTATAAATTTTAAAACCTGTGACGCCATCTAAAAGATGAATTTGAAAATTAGAAAGACTTGAAAAAATTCTCTCACTTTCTTGACAACCAGTACTAGTGCATTGAACTGCTATATATATGTGTGTGTGTGTGTGTATATATCTGGATATAGATACCATATTCTACTTTTTTGTGATTTTATATTTAGAATATTTTGGGGAGCAAAAATTGATACCCAATACCACCAAGATAAAGAAAAATATTGGACCCACCAAATATGAATTTGCGCAAGAGATTTCATAGGTAGGGAAGAATATTGCAACCATGTAATTGATTATATATCCTATTGTCAAAAATTAAAAGTAAAAATGAAAATGCCTAAGAAAACCATAGAAGGGGCTTTATGACAAGTCTATAGTTAATTTTGTCCTTTGGTATGAGTTCCGGCTCTTCACCGTCCCTTTCCCCAGTGCCTGTATTGTACAACATTAAGACCTTTCCAATTGGCTGCTTGTCTGAAACTAGGAAGAACTTGGACTAATATTTTTAATATGCTGGTTTTCTTATTATACCACCTACCCAAAATTTGTTTTCAAAGCAACACCATATTACTAAAACGACTTTTCTAATAATTCTCATTCCCCAATTTAACATATGTCTAAAAACAAATTAAAATTAAAATGTTTGCTTTAGGAACACAAGTATAATATTTGTATGTATATGAAAAGAGGTAATATATATAACCAGATTTATATTAGATCAATACATTGAACTTAACATCAAGATTTTTTTTTTTTTATTATTATTAACCATTGAATCATTTTAATAACTGAAATATTAAAATTACATTTGTGTTTTACCATGTACTTACAAATTTCACTTTTCCAATAGGGTTTTCATAAGTCATTAGATCCATAATAGGTCATTATTAACTTATAAATTTGAGCTTTTATGGCAATTCAAGGGATAATAAGGAAAGACTTATTACTAAAACTATCAAGTTAATCTAATATAAGCCTAATTTTATATATATAATCTCTTTCATAATCCTGATTTAGTTCAATTAGCAATACTTATGTCATAAATATTTATCTATTATCAATTTAATGTGAGTTTAACTTTATATATACGTAATCTTCTTTTATGATTCTTGATATAGCTTAATTAGCAATACTTATGTAGCAAATGTATCTTCATTAAACGGATTGATAATTTGTTTTTTGAATTTTAATTTAAAACGTAGGTAAGGTGTAATAACATTTAATATTTCCTGAATAAGCATGTATAACCCGATTATTTTACTTTGATTTTGGTCTCTTTTTTAGCAGAAGAAAAAAGATTTGGGTACCCTCCTAACTAATCAACTAAATCAACAATTAAGGGAGAGAAAGGGAGTGGGTGAGAGACAAAGAAAGAGAAAACCATTTCAAATATGCTTAGAATTGTCAAACATAAAGTGGAAACATGAGTGTGACATACTGAAGTGCCATATTAATTAATAATTTTAAATTAAAATTAACACTGGTCATAGTTATAAGTGCTTAACATATAAAGTAGAAATTATGTTTTCAATAAATCAAAATTGTACATATATACAATGTGGTTTTATGATACAAGTTTAATAGTTTTATGCTCACTCATGTTTATAGGTTAACAGCAATTATTAAATAAATAGATCAATTATTGCCAACAAAAATAAATAATTACCAAAAAAGATAAATATATCTAATAAATCAATAAAAATAAATTTGATGTGCAAAGCCACTTGGATAATTGAAAAAAAATGTAACACGCAACAATTGTATCAAATCTGTTAACCGAAAAAAAAAAAATTGTATCAAATCTATTTGTGGCTTTCTATCCAAAAAATTAATATATTTGTGACCAAAGGTATTAAAATTAATAAAATGATATAATTTTTTTTATATTTTTAAATCAATTTTTGATAATAAAATTATCCAATAAAAATAGATCTAATAAATAATTGAATTTTAAAGTGTCAAAAAGTGTATTAAATGCATCATTAACTTTTTAGACAAAATGAGAATATTAAATCCATTAAAAAAAAAACTGAAAATTAAAGTAAAATGCTTGAAATTTTTTTTCAAATTTATTTATGTGTATGGCCAAACACGAAAATGAACAAGGTTCACTCAAAGGTGAAACTTTTTCGTTGTCGTGGCCTTGTAGCGGACGCAGGATATAAAATGCAAAATGAAATAAAATATAGTAACAAAAACAAAAAAGAATAAAAAATTGAAGAAAATGTAAGGCATGACGCGGCATTATAATCATACCAGTGTGACCCAAAGAAATGAGCCCAAGTCTGCTAACGAAAGTTCGGCCCAATCCATGAAACACTACATTATAATATTATTTTTTCTTTTTTCCCCATTTTTATAATATTCTCTCTCTCTCTCTCTCTCTCTGTGTTTTTTGGGCCAACATGAAGTAATTGTAAGATATGACGTTAATGGTATTTATATTTAACAAATTCGATGATGAAAACGAAGTTTATGGCAAATATTTGTGGAAATACATTTGTTTTCTTTTTCTTGTTGAATTTAGTAAGAAAACTTTGGACTTAGAACAGGGCCTTTTCTTGTCAACCAGGTGTGTCCTAGGAAGGTAAGATACTATGTGAAACCCGTGTTTTATTTATTTATTTATTTTAAACCAAAAACAGCGCAAAAGGGGATGCCAAAATGCAAAATGGAATTCGGAATTCGCTAGTGCATCTAATGCTTTTTAAATAAGCTGGAACTTCGTATAACAGCAACATATGAAGGTTGGTTGTATTTTTAATTTGACTCTAAATATAACATTGGTCGGGTCAACAATCCCCAAAACAAAAGAAACTAAAAGCAAAATACTTTTATGTTTCTTCAAGAAACAATAATATATTTTGTTTTCACATTGTCTTTTCTTTTTTTTTTTTGGCCGAATGGTTTTTACATTGCTTCTCAAACTAAAAAACTCATCTCATATACTTTTGATCTATGTTAGGCGGCATATAATAAATTTATTCATACACAACAAATAGTAAACAATTGCATTTATTTAATGGTTAATAAACTGATGTAACATATAAACAAAGATTATGATGTAATAAAAGAGCTTATATAATTCAGACAAGACAAATATATGATAATGGAATATAAAGTTTCATATAAGTTCATAAAAATTTTCCTAAACCATAGAAAAGTTTCACTTTAGTCTCTTATAATAACAAAATTTTGGATGGAAAGTTAATTAGGGACTAACGATGAAATAAATTAGCAAGTTCGAGTGTCGATTTGTCAAGTGTTCAATTTTTATTTTTTGTTTATATTTTTTTCTTTTAAATTGGGTGTATTTTGCTTATTAAATGGTGTAATAATAGTAATTAGATATTTTTATTAACTATAAATATAAGGAGAGAGAAAAAATGAATAGAAAATGAAACACAACTTAAAATTTGTTGTTTTTAGATTTTTTTTTCCTCCTTTATATTTTTAATTAGTTAATATGTCTAACAAATTCTAACTATCACGAAACTAACATTAACAAATAATTAAAATAAACAAACTACACACAATTTGTTTTAAAAAAAAAACAAAAATAAAAATTACTAACTTAACATATTCATAAACGACACTTTTATGACTAATTTGTCAAAAAAAAAAAAAAGTTTGAGAAACTAAGTGTCACTAACAATATATTTACGGACCTCTTGTAATATTATCCCTTAGTTTTATCGAAAAAATCAATCCTATTTTCCAAAATAAAATTTCAATTTCCCTATTTCAACAAAGTTTATATATACACAAACTAAAATAACTTTCGTTATGAGTACATTATCACCCAATTCGCATAAACAGATGTTCAAAAGAAGATAACAAGACTAAAGGAAATGATTTCACAAGTTAACAACTTTACACTACGTTTGAAAGAAGGGAATAGGAAGAAATGATTAAAATACTTTGTTTGAATGGTTAAGATGAGGTGGAAATGGAAGAAAATAGAAGAAATTGGTTCTTTTATTTTAATAAGGTTTATTTTCCTTTCTTAATTGAAAATAAAATGATGGAAAGGAAAAAGTTTTTAATGAATTTTTTAATATCCCAAAATTATCCTTATTATTATTGCATGAAAATATTTATTACCATTCATATCATTTCTTTTCATTTTCATTGGCTAATCATCCAAATAAGAATTATAAACAAGTACTTTCCTTTCCTTTCTTTTTATTTCCTCTCTTCAATCCAAAGTAGTGTTAAGGTGTTCCACAATCTCAAAAGGGCTCGACGTAGACGTCATATAAGGAGTTCAAGGTGGCGTTGGAATCATACAGCAAAAGTCAAGAATTGCATAGTTGAATATAATATGTGATAGATATATTTTTATCATCCATTACTAACTTGTAATAGTGCAAAAAAAACTTTTCTTGAATCCATAGGACTTCCAAATTATTTTTTGATATATCTATGTGTGGGTGCATCTGATCATAAAAGAAACAATAAAGTTAATCTGAAAAACACTTTAAAACCTCATAGTTTTATTTATTTATTTATTTTTTCCCTCAAGGTGTTTGATTTTCTATTGAGATTTTCAATCTCGAAAAAATAATACGTAAAATCTTGTGTCACTAGAAGCTAGTAAGGAATGTATTTATAGACTGCTAATTCTAATTCTCCTATGGTTTCATAACCCCTTGGGCTCAATTAATGGCCTTCTTCTTGTATCTTAATAATTAGTAAAATGGGCTTTATCATTTAATAAGCTAGTTTGGGAATCCTACTGTCCATTATTAATCAAGGCTCTTGATCAATGGATTAACTTGCTTTAACAGTATAAATCCAACAGGTGAATGATCTCAAGTCCTCAATTCCTAGCCCATGTCACAAGAGCAAGATGCACTCACAAGCTATCTAACTTAGAGTTCAAGAAATGATGTACTTAATAGACACACGCTTAACACATGTAGAAATGTGTTGTCTCCATCTAGTTCAGCCAAATAGTAGGTTGCACTTGTCCTAGCCTCATTTAGACCTATTAGATGAGCCATTACAAAAGATATAATGGTTGAGATTTTAACAACAATGCACAAACCATAGTTGGAGGAGCTTGTCATGAGCTCTAGTTGGCACCTCTTGAGATGCCAAAAACCACTCCATTTGATAAGAACCTTTCAAAATTCAATGGAATACAACACTCATCCAGCAAGTTAAATGTCATACGGCATAAATCCACCCTCTTTTTATAAAAAGCTTGGGTTTGCTCTTCCAAACCACCTCCTCATTAGACAAGATATTGTTACTCTGTACCTTTCTTTTTGGGCAAGCTATTGTTACTTTGTACAAGTCTTTGTGTTCTTGCCTAATCCTTGACTCCATCAACATAGGATTTGCACCAACACCATTATTGGCACCCCTAACTATTTGTTTTGCTTTTCAAATTGTTCCCACAACCTTTACTTGAGCTGAAAGGTTGTTCGACAAAGGCTTCCACTGTAATCGATTGCATGGAATAGCTTCATTGAGCTCGGGATCATTTGGAGAAAATCAATATTACAACAAGCAAATTTCAGACACTAAAAGCTTTTCTTTTTACTTAGATAAGTAAACCAAAAAAAAAAAATTATTATCAGAGAAAATAATAGTTTTTATTACTCCACTATGGTTGAATGGATAATAAAGTCTCATGTATGGTATAATTTATTAATTTCCATCTTTCATGTTGCATTTAGAAACGAATGTATATTATCTACCAATATATATATATATATATATACAGTCCGTCTATGGTGCGGACCACAGTATTGGTGATGATTTTTTATAATATTGGTAATGATTTTCTAAAATACCATCGTTAATACTATGAAAAATCATTACTAATACTGCAGTCTTCGTACGGACCGTACTCACCATAAAATTTCTGTATATATATATATATATATATATAACAAACAAAAAAAGTAAAAGGCTAAATGGGCTGCTGAAACCTGTAAGAAGATTAGATGGCCTAGTGAGAAAAGTCACAGACCAGCCCGTGAAAATTTTCAAAGTCTTTGACCTCACCCCAACCGCAACCAATGTCTGTACGTTGCTGCATGCGCACGCCCATATGACAACATGACAGCTTTCACCACTTTACTTTTTTTTTTTTTTTTTTTTTGGTTATAAATAAAAAAATCACAGAAAAGAAAAAATTAGATTAGGCATTCAAAAGGGGAATGCTTTGGAACAAAATTTTGAATGCATATAATTATAATATATTGTAAATTGTAATTTAATTCATAAATTTGAATATTTGATGAAATATAATAATAATATATTCATTTTTTCTTGGGCAAAATTTGTTTACACCAATTAAGTTTTATCATTATTTTATTTAGATCCCACTCTTCGAAAAAATTATTATTAACTTTTTTTTTTAATTTTATATATATGTATATAACTGTGTGTATATATATATATATATATCAAAACATTTTAACGGTTAAAAAATGAAAAGAAAGTTAAAAGTTTGTATTTTACGATTGAATTATATTATAAAAATACAAGTTTAGCATTTAATTGTAAAAATTAACTAATAAAAATGGACAAAACTAATAGATTAGCTTTTTTAATAATTTTAGAAAACTAAAAAAAAGGTAAATAATAATTTTTCAAAAACGTGGGGTTTAAATAAAATAATAACAAAACTGAAAAAATGTAAATGAAAATTTTTCTTTTTTTCATGAATAGTTGATTCTAAAGTTTGAAAATTTTATGCTACCTATTAAATCCAATCAATTCATACATATCCAAATTTGGGTTTATCCTGTTCAAATGAATTGAGAGATTAATAATTATATGTATAAATTATTTATATACGAAAAGATATTTTTATGTACCAGAAAGAAATGACTGCCACTAAAGAAAAACAAATTGTCCACCATTTGCTATTAGTTCAATTGGGAAATAATGTAGCATATATAGTTTTATAAGTTTTGAGTATAGATGAAAACTTTGATGTTGGTCAAAAGCATTGCAGTTTCCTAGAAGGGTACCTTACTAACTCTAATTTAAATATTAGTATCTCTAAATAATTAAATTTGAATATAGATTCAAAGAGGAAGAAAAAAATGAAACAACCATAAATACAAGAATGTGCTAGAACATGTTGACCAAAGAGAACTTTCATTTTTGGGATTAAATTATAAAGAAGTCACTATTGGAACTTTGTATCCAGGCATTATATTTCATTGCTTTGATTAAATTTATAAATTTTATGATTAAAAAGAATCATTTTTGGGTTGTCCCACAAAGAGCACTAGAAAATTTTTTTTCTAGGATTCCAAGTACTTTTCCAAGATGGATAGAAAAATTTATAACAATTCTTTGACCTTTATTAATTTAATCATAAGAATATATTTCTCGTTGGATCTCTTTAATAATACAAGAGTAACTATAATTGGCTTGTGCCTTGACCACACAGAAGCAAGCTTATAAAAGAGAAACTTTTCATGTTTTTTGGTTAAAAAATTATTGATTTGTGTACAAAAATCTTGACAAAAAGTTTGGGACATTGAAACTGAAGTTGTTGAAAAGATGTGAATTGGAAGAGTACATTGGCATTGGCAAACATCGAATTTATAGAATATGTAATCATTAATTTATGGTATAATCATAAACTAGTTGGCTTCTGGAGAAGACTGAATGGCCACAAAAGTCTTAAACCAAATTCATATTATAAAAAAGCACTTGTACAAGTACTTCAAATTTATTATTAAATAAGTAGAACTAATTGCAATCTAAGGTTAAGAGATTAGAAGACAAAAACCAAAAAAAAAAACATAATTTACATGGTAGAGAAAAGTGAAGCTAGGTTGAAACTAGCTTTTAGATGGATACAAAGAAATCAAAAAATTAATGAGCATGTTATTGTCTTTATATAAATTTTGAAGTCAGGATGTTCATGAAAGAAATGCATGAAAATCTGTATTCTCAGCTTTCTAGATTATTTCAAAAGCTAAAATTGAAATATATATTTGCGTTTTATATAAGTGATTGTTTAGCATCTTTTCTAAATCAATTTTATAAATAAAAATAGTAATTTGAATTTCATATTTTTAAAATTTTAAAAAAATATCTGCTAATATATTTAAAAATATTTTATGAGAATGAAAATAGTAAAATTATTTTTAGTAAATGTTCCATATGGAAACATTATTCATATTTTGTGTCAGGTTTATGTTAAATATGATATATATATATATATATAATATTTTTTTAATTTAATATGATGTACATTATTTTTTTTTTTTATACATATACCTATTTCCATAATTTTCCAAATACATTTACATTTTCTAAATTTATCTATCTTTTAAAGAATCTTTCCAACGTTTTTCCAAAAACCAAAATTTCAAATATGGCTACCAACCGCATTTCTCATTCTGCAAAATGAAAAGCAGTTTTGCAAAAACGTACATGCCTTTAGTGTTTCGCTAGATTCGTGTATATTCTTAAATCCTAATCTTGAAGCAAAAACTAATAACAAAGCTTATGATGTTTTTGATAAGAGAATAACTGATTGTCCTTACATCTAAAAAAAGGAAAAAAAAGAAAAATTGGTTATATATGATGAAAATCAAACTTATTTTTGTTTGATTAAACTCATTTTTATATGTGTAAATTTTATATGAGAGTTTGAATTTTGTACTAATTTTATTAATTTTGGGGGATCTTTTTTAAACACAATCGAATAAAAAATTTGAAAATTGAACTAAGATTTTTGTCGTTTGGATTGTCTTAAAAATATAAGTGATTTCAGGATATTTATTGTACATAACTTTCGTTTATTGGTACCCAAAATAAAATTCCCATTTTGGAAAGGAATGCTTAGTTCCATTGTTTAATTTCAATATGTAGCACCTTTCTTCGATTATTTCCACGCAAAAAACCAAGTGTATCTTCGGCCCGGCCTGTTTCCTCGTTCGTAATGACCATATTCCAGGTAAAGCCATCCAACAAGATTAGAGATTTAAAAATAAATAAATAAATAAATAAAATTGGCACCATTTGAGTGGTAGGCCTGCCTAAGAACTTTTGATCTTAAAATGAAATATAATCATCACAAAATGTTCAAGTACATAATTTTCAGTGACGTAAGAACTGAATTATTCCATAGAATCTAGGCCCAAATCCAATTCTATTAATACACGTCACAGTATCTATCTTGTAATTAAGATCCATTTCCTAAATCTAAATCCATCTAAAACTCCATGTCACAAATCACTCAATATTTTTTTTAAATTATATTTATTAATAATCAATACGATACAATATATTTTTTTTCTTTCTAAATATGATTTTAAAATATCATTAAATTTATATTTAATTATTTTTAAATTTCAAATCCTATTCATTTGGTATAATCTAATAGAAAATATGATATTAAATTGTTGAATACGCCAATGAGTAAGGGGATTCTTCATAGTTTCTCTCTTTTTTATAATACTAAAAAAGAAGGGATTCAGATTAAGAATTTTCGTCACAAATAATTTATGGCCCACTTATTAGTTATAGTTACAAATGGCATTTTCCAGCCAATATGTTTATAGAATCTTCAAAAATTATGTGGATTATAATCTATGTGGTACAGAAATTGAAAAAGCTTGTCATATATGTGGCATGAATATTTATTGTACTTAAGAAACACTCAACCTAAAAAAAGATCCCTAGGTTCTATCTAAATTACAACTAATTAATAATAATGGTGTTCCCCAATTTGAAATTGATATAATTTGTGAATAACTAATCCAATCCAATTAATAATCCAAACCAAACCTATCTATACATTAAATTCAATCTAAACTAATCCAATTAGTAATCAATTTGGATGATTGGTTTTGAAACTTGAGTCTTTTTTAATTTTTGTGCTTTTTCATTAAGCTTTTGAGGTTTTTGAATTTTAAAGTTTGAACAGCAATTTTTGGCTTGTGTTTTTTCATTATATAAAATTTTTATTTTTCTAAAATGTATAGATTGTCTGAAAGAAAAAAAAGAAAAAAAGCTAATACACACAGAAATATTAAAAAAGAAGAAGTTAAAGCTTAATAATAAGTTAAAATTTTGCATATCATGTAATAATCATACAACTAATTAGTAAAATTATAGATAATAACACAAAATTTAAATATATGTATATATATAATTTTATTATTTATATTATTAATCAATTTGTTTTGGATTTGTTGGATTTTCACTTCAAAAATCAAACCAAATATAAATTGATAATCAATTTTTGATTTTCAAATCCAGTCAAATCTGATTACGCTAAAAAAAGGATTAAAACAAAACAAATTGGATTAGATTAGATCAGTCAATTTTATTAGTTGATCGATTTTTCACACTCCTAATTAATGATAAATCAATTGTTTTTTTATTTTAAAAACTTGATCTTTTGTTTTTTTAAATAAAGATTGTTTTAATAGATATTTTTCTTGATAAGTCATACTATTTGTCAAACCCTCCAAAGTAGAGCATCTCTTTCACAGCTTTTTTTTTTTTTTTTTTTTTTCTGCGCCGTGAACTTGATAGGGCTCTTAAACAGACTTATTAGAGAGTTTTTGTTTTTGTTTTTATTTTTGCTTTTTTAAATTGGCTGTTTATTTTTTTAATATAACAATCAACAAAACCATTATAAAGGTAAATTCACCAAACAAAAAAAAAAAAAAAATGATAGATAAGGGTAGGACCTATCTCAATTCAAAAATGCTTTATTTATTTATTTATTTAATTTCTGGGGACCCAAATGCTGCATTTGAGCAGTAAGTTTGGCAACCAAAATTGGGCCAAACATTAAAGGAATGCATGCCGAGAGGGGTCCATAATAACATTGAACTTTCACATATTTCTAAACCAGGTGCACACGAGAAAGGGGATAAACCGTCCCTCTCATATGAACACATGTGGAGGTTCGAAATGTCAAATATATAGCAAATATAGATTATTCATCAAAAATTAAAAAAGAAAAAAAAAACAAGAAGAAAAAAAGAAAAGAAAATATAGATAGCTAAAGATAAGCCTCTCCTGGTCTAATTAAAACTACATTTCTGTTACCCTTTTCTTTGCACAATGATTAAACCCTATCTTTTTAACCCTTTCATATGTATCAGAAAAACTCTCTTCTTGGGAAACCATTTTATGGGTTTTGATTCTCTCAATATTTGCTTTCATACCCCACAAAATAATAATAATAATAACAATAATAAAATTAAAAAAAAAAAGAAAAAAAAGAAAAACGAAAAACCAGTCTCTGTTTTTCTCATATAATAATGTCATCTTTAACCTAAGCTAGGCGGCGATTTATCGTTCGCGGTCTCATTGACTAAAATAACTAATTAATTAAACATTTTTGGGATTAAGATCTTAATTAACTATTTTCGATCATCATTATTGTTGAATAATGTCTTAAGGATAAAGACTGCTTTTTGGATGAGAGCTAAAAAATATAGGAAAAGAACAACAAAATGGTCAATCTCATAATATTTGGTGCATTGAGCCTAGCCAAAATAACCAGAATCCTCATCTCTATCGTGGACAAGCATAAAAATCTACATGGGCTAAATTGATGAAGCAACTTTACTTTGACATGCTTAGAATATGAAACTGAAAAGAGGGTTTTGAGTTAAACTGAGTAAAATTATATATATATATATATATATATATATATATATTGAGTTTTATTCATGGGACCCATTTTTGCCTAACAACTAATTACTTCATGAGCACCATGATTTGACTTCATTTGTAGATTGTGAGTTACAAAATAAAATACAATCAAATAACTTTTTCACTTTACCATATGAGTTAAATTAATGATAGCCTTGTTTTTATATAATATGCAGATTCATGTATCAGTTTATCTGCTACAGCGTTTTTCTTCTTTTCTTTTTTTTTTTTTTTGTTGTGGAGCCCCTTATTTGAAAAAGCAAATGCTCGCAATTAATCTGGAATTTTATCTTTTGGTTCATTCCCTCTCAATGTATTTATTTTTATTTTAATGTGGTAATGATGTTCTTAATAAGATCTGCTGATAATGTTCTTAATGGCTATTAAGCATGGAATATGACGTGGTGGACCGTGGATGTTACATCTTTGTAACTTAGAAAATACGTCCGGCTTGGCTGTTGTTTCACAGGCGTACTACAGAGATTCTTACACTTTTTTAAAACTTAATTAATTGAAAAAAAAAAAACACTTTCTTTTCCGCATGAAATTAAAAATTGGGATTATTTCCCCCAAAAAAAAAAAAGAAAAAGAAAAGAAAAGGAAGAGATGCAAGAACTTGGAGTTGGAACATCTTCCACATACATTTAAAGAAACATCTTTTTTTATCATTTATAATAATTTATTTACCTTTCATCTTGATGTTTTGAATTTACAATATTTCAAATATAAATGCAAATAACATATTTATTAAACATGTGTAAGAAAAATTTATAAGCTCAATCTAGAAAAAATAATTAAGTATGAAATATAAGTTTGATCTCATTTTTTTATTTATTTTTAATTCCTAATTTTTTTCCACTATTGTAAGATAAACTTTGTTGATGTCGCAATATGTCACAATTTTTTCTGCTTAGTTAATAATCTTGGTCGTGTTACAATTTTTTTCTGCTTAGTTAATTAACTTGGTCGTGTTCTACCTGAATGGTAGAATAAACCATATATGCAAGAGCACACATACTAATTTTATGTCAATTTCCCTCCAATTAACGAGCAAAGACATGTATAAACTTCTCCAATTTCAAAGTCAGTACTCTAGAGGTACTTGGACAAAGTTTTGTCAAGAACTAAATTAGCTTGCAAATGGGACAATTTGGACGTAGTTACGGGGTTAATAGTCGACCCCTTTGACTTATCAATTATATACTGTAAGGTGCTTTTTCAACTTCCTATAAGCTATAAGCTTGAATAAACCTTGTGAAAGATATTGACTTTTCAATATTTTGTTTTCATAATTTATTGTTAGGCTAAATTATAGCGTTATTTCTGTTATTTACAGGTCATTAGGGGCATATAAATATAGTTGTTCCGTCAATTTTGAATTTTTATTGTATAACGAGTTATTATTTTCTTATAGAACGATTCTATTTTAAATTTTTTGATCTTAAATAAAATTTTAAAAAAAAATATTAAGAAATGCTCGATCTTATCTTACCTTATATGACATGGAGTATTACCTCCCTTGACAAATTCTTAACTTCCAAAAATTTTTTTATGCTTGCTTTTGGTGTAATCAGCTTCTAAGTGGTTGAACTTGGAAAACCATAACATGTTACATAAAACAAAATCAAATAAATCCCATCAAATAATAACAATCAAATCTTTAATAATTTAACTTGCACATATCAAACAGTTAGTCCCCATGATACTGTAGACAAAACAGTTTATGATACAAAAGAAATATGCTTCCAATTATACATCTTATCCAATCACTTTATCAACTTCATACGAAACTCTTTTTTCATACAAGACATGCGCAGAATTCACATAAAAAGGGAAAAAAAAAAAAAAATACAATACATGCGCAGAGATGTGACAACCAAGGGGTCATTCAAGAAAAGCCAGATGCCAAATTACCCCCCCTCTCCTTTTTTTTTTTTTTTTTCCTTTTTCCCTTAATTAATACAACAAAATGAGTACTTTTCATTAAAAAAATTGTAGTAGAGACAAGGAAAATCATAATCACACCCTTAATTTGGTATCTTAATATTGGTACTAAATGCAATTAATGTGCTGCTGAATTGAGGAAATTATAGTGCAACAACATTACACAGTGAAGAATTTTGTTATGTGTTATTCCTGTGTTCATCACCAAGATGGCAACTGCTTTGACAATAATTGCTTTTGTTTAAAATTATAAATTTATATGATAAAGTGAACTGATAGCAAAAACCAATTAAATTACCATATCAATTATGAAACCCATTTAACAAATCATTCATGATGAGAAGTAATATTTTTCTACAGTAAAAAGTGTAAGCTTGAAAGAAATTGAAAGATTTTATTGTAGTGAGCAT
Source organism: Ziziphus jujuba (assembly GCF_031755915.1). NCBI lineage: Eukaryota > Viridiplantae > Streptophyta > Magnoliopsida > Rosales > Rhamnaceae > Ziziphus > Ziziphus jujuba. The sequence continues at coordinate 22,179,968 of NC_083381.1, read as the reverse complement.
AGGAAGCAGTTCAGTGGCCAAAAATTTTTTTTTTTTTTTTTTCCCCCTAAATGAAAAAAGAAAAACACCCACAAGACTAGGTTGGTGTAAAGGACAGAAAAAGGGTGGGGCATATAGTGATGGTGGCAATTTAAATGTGAAAATCTGTGAAAGGACCATATACCATGAATCTGTAAGCATCATTGCTGGCCTAACTATATGTTAGTCAAATTAGAGTGATGGGTTTGGAGTTTTTTGGGAAATCTTACTTAATTTGGTCCCTTTTTATGGGTTTTGTATGGTGGTGGAGATGGATGAGTGGAGAGCTGAGAAGTGTAATAGGACCACTTAATTATATTCACTTATACAAATAAAGCAGCTCTCATCACTCCTGGTCACGTGACAAAAAAGAAAAATGCAGCTAATTTTGCTAATCTTTTTCCATTTTTTTTTATTTTCTTTTATTTATTTATTTTTCTAGCCTCTCTTGGGGTTCTCAAGGTTGATGTTGGTACAGAAATGACATGGTAGTTTCCTATTAATTTTTGTTGACATTATTTTAGTGGGTTTTGGATTTGTCAATGTTTTGGTATCTATTCTCTAGGGATAGAGACAACGTAGTCGGATGCATTTGTTCAAAAAAAGCTAATTTGCAATTGGATCTTTGGATCCAAACAAGTGTTTAAATTTAATTGTTCATTTTTTTTATAGTTTTCACAGGGAAGGAAGAAATTTTTGTTTGCTGATTTGTTATGAAATTTTAACTCTACTGTAGCAAATCATATGGGTTTCCGAGGTCATCTAAACCAATACTAAATCTTTGAAATATAATCGTATTGTCATTTCAACTCTGCTTTATAGATAAATAGCTTTGATAATAATTGCTTAAAATATTAATATTAAATCAACCATAATTTAAATGCTCAAATTCATATACATGAAAATGGTATTAATATAAAATATTAATCTTTCTAAAGACTCATCAATCAATGTACCTTTAAAATCTAAATTAAATTCCTTAATTTTCAATTGATGAATATAAACAGTATAAAAAAAGATTGGTGCATGTGGCATGCATAGATGACATGATAAAAATGCAGGCAGTTTGCAGCTAGAGATGCTATTAATTGCATTTTTCACGCCCACCCTTAATTTTTGGGACCTGTAAGGGACTTTTTATAACGGTGCCATTGATTTTCATTTATTACATAGACTCCCTTAATTTTTGCAGCTTTATTGTTTTTATTTTTATTTATTTATTTATTTATTTGTTGGTCCAACCCTTAATCTACAACTTTTTTTTTTTTGTAGGGATATTTTTCTAGGATTTAATGTTCTTTATTGTTTCTTTTCATCAATATTATTCTCCCATCAATTAAATGTTAGAAACTAATTAATATCTTGAATGCTTTAAAGAATAAAATTGTTCAATGAGTAATAAAAATCAAATTTTGGAAAAAATTTTACATTTCTGAAAATACAAAGACTTATAATATAAAAACAAATATATAGATATTTATCCCTTCAAAAAATAAAAACAGACAAACTTAATTTAATTTACACATAAAAAATAAAATAAAAATAAAAAAATAAAAGAAGAAGAAGAAGAAGAAAGAGAGCACAAAAAACAGAGCATACACGATAACTGGTGGAAAAAGAAGTGCACCCTTGTCTCCATGCAAGAAAAATAACATTAAAAAAAAAAAAAAAAAAGTCCATCAAAATAAGTTAGCATCAGAAGGAGTAGGACCAAATGTTTTGCTAGCATATAAAAAAAAATTAGGTGAAACCATTAATATATGATAAGGATAGGGGGCCCAAAAAAAAAAAAAAAAGTATAATTGCTAATTTGTTTAGAAAAGAAGATTTATGAAATTGCCACTTTTGGTGAAAATTCTTTGTCTTTGGTGTCATGAGACTGACATGGGAAAAAGAATTACATTAATTATCCTGGAAATGATGTTTCCTAGAAGCTCTGTATGGAAATCTTGAATTTCAAAGATACACAATGCCCAATAGTAAGTCATATTTACTAAAAAGCAAATAGAGAAAGAAAAAGCGGTCCACATCATGAAATAGTATCCATTATTTTTGGAGGACTTTCAAAAGTTGATAAAAAAACTCTCCTAGTTTTGATGACTTTGAAAACATTTAGTGACCCTTCAAGGTGGCCTGTATCTAGACCATTCAAACCCATCAATTTCTTATTCTGATTGAAAACTTCGTGTGATTGAAAACTTTGTGTTTTAGGATAATGCTTTTTATTATCATGTTGCATTCAATAAACAATTCCACCCTCTCTCTCTCTCTCTCTCTCTCAGAAAATACAAAGTAAAGTAACTCCTCTGCTCTTTGGAGGTTTTGCATTCAAGGGTCATTGTCATTTTGGTATGCATCTTAACGGTGGAAGAAGGTTACGTGCTAAGAGTTGGCAGCAAAATACGATTTTAGCTAATCATTTCACATGAATCTCTATGTCCTATAATGCAGAAACTTGGACAAAATGCAATGTAACAGCTATAAATCATAAAACCTATTGCTTTGGATGAGGTTTCTAATATCCTCTAGCCTTTTAGCTACCCTGATTTCCTACCTATAAATTATATCTGGCTAAGACATATCCATATCAAGTTTTTTTCTTTTTTCCTTTTTTTTTTTTTTTTGGGGGGTTCTAAATTTCTATTTCTAAAGTAAATTACATTACGTAAAAGTTATTGTAAGGATGATCTAATCAATTATATTGAGCATTTGTGGTGGATTTCTATGGCAATAGCTTTGTCATTGTTTTTTGTTTATGAAAAATTGAGAGTTCGAATGGGATTAAAGAAAAAAAAAAAAAAGAGAGAAAAACTTATAATGAATATTCTAAGATGGGTATAATACATAATTAATGCAATAACAAATGTTCCTTTCGGAAGAAAAAGAATTCTATTAAAATAAGTTCAAGTTGTAAATATTGTATAAATTAATTGATTAAGATATTCTTAATTAATAATTTATTATTTCTATAATGTTTGTCCATGCATGGGACCCCTTACGAAGAAGAAGGGAAGCTTCCCATGCGTCCATAGTTTTGTGGTTAATCTTTTTCTTATCCATTAACTACAAGTTCTAATTCAATCTCTAAGAACAATATTCAATTAAAGTTAACTAGCTAAAAGCATAAATTAATCAAATTTAATCATGTCGGTATTCAAACTCTAATAATTAAGCATTCTAATATATATATATATGTATATATTTTTAAATTCAAACCATTCCAACTATCAAAATATAAAAATTTACGATACTCTAATATTACCATTCTGATTTTACATATAACCTTAATATAAAATTTTTAGATTATCAAATTAATATGCATACATATAAATTATTATTTACAAAAATTGAAAAAAAAAACCCCAAAAAAAATAAAAAGAAGAAAAAAAAAATTATAAAATCACCAACGGTCACCCAACTACCAATGCTACTTTGTCGTAATCAGCTTAACAAGGAAGGAGGGTAAGATTGAGAATCACCATCAGTCACGTGAATGCCACGTGTGCAAAGGTGGGGGATAGAACCCCCTTACACAAAACGACAATAAAATAACGAGATCAAATGCTGACGTCACTGAAAATTGTCCTCTGACCTGGCCGCCATGCTTCAATTGACCCATGTGTGCAATTAACCCAAGTTGGATGGTCCCAACAAAAATAAAAAATTAATAAAATAAAATGGAAAAATCAAATGTAATATAATATAGCCACCACTACATCCTCTATTTGGACCACATTTTTGTTTTGGTTTTTATTTTTATTTTTATTTTTTTTACCCTTTCAAATAGTTTTACTCTCCCTTTTTTCTAATATTTTTTTTTACTGACCTATTTGGTATGTATATATAAGCAGACACAGCCTTCAATTTTTGAGTACGTGCTCTCTCAAAACACGAGCAAAAAACCCATAAAAACAAAAACAGAGAAAACAGAGGAAAAACAGAGTGTTCCACACCACAAAAGCACATTCCCAAAAACCACAACATCCATCCTCTGTTTCCTCTGCTTCCCAAAAAAAAAAAAAAAATGGATTCCACTGTTTTCTACTCTCCAACTTCCGATTTATCGCCGGAATCGTCGTTGGGATCTCAGGAATCATTTTCTTGGGATTCATTCAATTCCAACAGCATTAATTATCTCCCTTTCAATGAGAATGACTCAGAGGAAATGCTCCTCTATGGTCTGCTTTCCAACACCAAGCATCAAGAAATGGTTTCCGACAATCATCCAATCAAAGAAGAAGAGGTAAGTTCGACGTCGGAAGAGGAGAATCCGATGACTAAGAAGGAGAAGTCATATAGAGGCGTTCGGAGGCGGCCGTGGGGAAAATTCGCGGCGGAGATAAGGGATTCAACGAGGCACGGAATAAGGGTATGGCTAGGCACATTTGACAGTGCCGAGGCCGCGGCTTTAGCATATGATCAAGCCGCTTTCTCCATGAGAGGCTCTGCTGCTATCCTGAATTTCCCCGTCGAAAGAGTTCGAGAATCGCTTCGTGACATTGATTACGGTCCTGAAGAAGGTTGTTCCCCTGTTGTTGCTCTGAAAAGAAAGCACTCCATGAGAAGGAAAATTGTGAACAAGAACAAGCACAAGGAAAGAGATTTGAGGATAGAAAACACGGTGGTTTTTGAAGATTTAGGAGCTGATTATTTAGAAGAATTGTTAAACTCATCGGAGAGTAGTGCTAGACCTTGGTAATTTAAAATCCCACTTAAAAGGCTCTCTCTCTCTCTCTCTCTCTCTCTAACTCTCCAGATTAAATCAGATTTTGGTTCTTTCCTTTTTTTTGTTCATCTTCTTTTTCTTTTTTTCTTTTTTTTCCTGTTCTGTTTCTTTTATTTTATTTTTTTCATTTTCTTTCTCTTCTAAGATTCTGTATAATCTTTATTTTTATTTTTGTTTTTTTGTTTCTGTAAAGAATTAAGAAGATAAGAGAATTATGTCAATTGCAGATCACCCCCCGGTGGGGATCCATTTTTAAGTAGTTAATTATTAAGACAGCTGTTGCTCTGGCTCTAGATTTTTCAAGTCAAAACAACTTTTTTTTCCCCCCTCTGAGTCATGCACACATACAAAGAGAAAAAAAAGAAAATTAATAAATAAATAAAGTAGGGTCTCTCTCTTTCACAATTTTTTATTTTTTATTTTTGGCTAAATCTTTCATAATTTTACGCATACAATTTTTTTTAGATGTCATATTCCATGAGGGAGTGATTTCACTGTCACCGTAGAGGAATGTCATGCAGCATATACTGTTTTCCTAATGGCATTTTAGCTATAGAAAGTGTCTTGTATGTGACCCATACAAAGTTCTCCAATTATGATTTATGAACCCTTAACACCAAGCCAACCGATCCAGGTTATATCAGAAACGTCTCTCCGTTAATAATTTAAATAGTTCAGTCTAATTCAATGTATCATTTTAATATTTTAAGCGGATCATAAATTATTTATCATTACAGTTTTATTATTGGAACGTAGTTTTTTTCTTATCATTTAGTAGAGTAAAGCACCTTCAATTATATTATGAGTTCTTCTTTTATTGATTTTCATAATTTATTATTCTATTAAAATGTAAATATAAATGTGCCATCTAACATTACAAGTTTTTTTTTTTAAATTGTTGATAAATCATTATCATATCAAAACTATCTAATATTATCCGACAAGCCTTGTATTATATATATACTATATAATACGTATTTATAAGGTTGGTACGTTAACCTCATTATTATTTCAGCCTCATAAAACTCTAATTAAGACAAACTTAAATCCACCAACATAGATGATCCATCACAGAACTTGAAGTCTTGAATCTACTAAACATTAAATAGTTCAGTCTAATTCAATGTACTGTCTTAACACTTTAAGCGGATCACAAATTATTTATCATTGTAATTTTATCATTGGAACAGAGTTTTTTTCTTATCATTTAGTAGAATGAAGCTCTTATCATTTAGTAGAATGAAGCACTTTCAATTATACTATGAGTTCTTTGTTATTGATTTTCATAATTTATTATTCTATTAAGATGTAAATATAAATATGTCATCTAACATTACAAATTTCTTTTTTTAAATTGTTGATAAATCATTATCATATCAAAACTATATAATATTATCCCGCGAGCCTTGTATTATATACATACTATATAATACGTATTTATAGGGTTGGTAGGTTAAACTCATTATCATTTCGGCCTCATGAAACTCTAAGTAAGACAAACTTAAATCCACCAACATAGATTATCCATCATAGAACTTGAAGTCTTGAACCTGCAAAACATTAACCAGCCCTAGAAATAGAATGGCTGGTTATTATCAGCTTAAAAATATTCACAAGATGCCATGATGGTGAACTTCCAAAAGTTCCACTACATAAAATAAACCAACTACCAAGCCAAGTCATATTCATGTAACTTGTATTTTTCCAAATATTCTTAATTACAAATAAATGACTTGAGCCTTAGAATATTCTCAGAATTATTGTAGAATCCAATTTAAAAGAAAGAAAGAAAAAACTTATATAATACTTTTCTGTTTTTGATGTATGGGCAAGAAAATAGCTATATGTCATAGCTGGTAAAATTTTCACAAAATGATGTTTTGGTATTGATGTAATTGGATAATTATTTGACGTTGTCGGATGCCACCAATGATTATATGCCAAGTTATTAGTGTTGTTCTATTGGTAAAAGGGTCTTATTCCTAATGTCAAATAATTTGATAGGGGAGCATATAATAGGTCGGTGTCTTGTAAATCACGTAGCAATGGTCGGGGTCGGGGTATAAGTGGTTGCTTTTTCATTTTTTTCATTTTTTTTTTCTTTTCAAATTTTGCTTTTCAAAGAAGAGTAAAGGAAAATTCATCACCTTTCAATGCATGAGGGATTTTGACCATATACATGATTTAAGAGACCTGTCAATTCTTCTTCAAAACAAGCGGCACTGCTGTAATTGGAGATCCGCAAATAGAACCAGAAAACGTATATGATGAGATCAAACTTTGGAATTTTACCAAGTTACAGCTCATTTTATAGACAAAATCAACTTTGTTTTATGGTACAGGACAAAACCCTCTCTATCTTCCAATTTTTATTTTTATTTTTATTTTTTTTGTTTAAAATTCTGTATCTGCCATGTTTTATATGTATCTATATATATATATATATATATATATAATTTTGATAAGTTAAAAATATACCTCTCCTTTTATTGTTACAGTTTATTAATTAATATGATACATGAATATCATTGTATCCGGTGAATTGATAAATCATTAAGTATCAATTGCTTCCAACAAATAATTACCATATACAAATAATTACTATGAAGATGAATACCATGTCACTTATCACATATAGGATAATTTTTTCAATCATATTTTAAAAATGTTAAATCAATCACTAATAACAGTTTGTTTCAAAAAAATCATAATAACAATTGCTAATGGGTTCATAACAAAATAATAATAATAATAATGATGATGATGGGTTCTATGGTTTTTTTTTTTCTTTCTTTTTTTCTCAATTTAGGTTTTCTTTTAAATGAATTAAAAAATATTTATGTGTTATTATTTGATGGTGTGGGTTAATGTATAAGAGGCATTGAAGAAGTCCTCTCCATAAGTTGCTCACTAAATTTTCATTATCTCAAATCCTTATATTTATATATACAATTCTACTGTTATACATAAACATATGAAAACTAAAGTAGTCATCAATTTACATATAATCTATTGGTTATGGTGGATTACATATTATATTACATGTAAACATTAAAAATAATAGGTGAAACTATATGTAATTGACAAGACAAGTCCACTTTAATTGCCCACATATTAATTGTAGGAAGATTATCCATTTTTACACACAACTCTTGATATTAAATTAAGGTCTATTATTACATTTTCTTTCTTTGGGAAGAAGTCTCTTATTACATCTATTGGATTTCTTTAAATTTGTTTAATTACATTGGACAACCTTTTAAAATTGAGTTTAAAGAGTTGATCTATAGGTTTTAATAATTGTAACGTTATTAGGTTGATATTAATATATATCTGCTCAGAAAAACATATTAATATATATAATAATAGAATGAACAGAAATGTTAGAATGGTCCGTACTTCCAATTGTTTTGAATGTGAGATTGTTAGTCCAATTTCAAATCAGACGAACCTTCCCAAGCATTTAGGTCTTGGTAATTTGGTTGGACCGCATATCTGCTACTTATGACTTCTCTCATATATTCCTATTGGTAATAGTATCACATTCTATATCTTAATATGTATTCCACGTGGGATTATAATTTTATGCATAATATAAAATTATTGCTGGTTTTACTGTTTTTTTTTCTTTGACCGAATAATGTTACTGCATAGTATAAATAGATTATATGCAACTTATTGAATTTTTTTATTTTATTTTATTTTATTGTTTTGCTATGCCTCCAGCAACTGAAATACCACATTCTTCTGCAACTTATTGAACTTGGACTATCTTAAGGCCCATAACATTATTTGAATGTACTATGGGGTTGCGTTTTGTCAACTTTTAATGTTTTAGTATTTTGGAAAACCTATATGAATTTTATATGACACTAAAAAAAGTCAATTTATTAATACTATAAGAATGTTGTGGTGGTGGTGCTTGTGTGGTTGTGTATCGTAAAATAGCATCACTTGGTATTATGTTTATAAATACCACTTGGAATTGGAGTATTATATTGAAGGATTTGTTTGGTAAATCGTTTTTTCAATAAGGTATACAATTATATTATTCAACTCTTCGAGCAGCTAGTAGAAGTATTTATTAAAAAAAAAAAAAAAAGAAAAAGAAAAAAAGGAAGAAGAAGAAATGGACTAAGAAAGTTATAATTGTTGTATTCCAGAGATTTTTCGTCTTTAGAAATGGAAATTCTAAACAGACCCTTATTAATATACACAAGATGCAAATAGAGGCTTTAATTTATTTACGAGTAGTTATAAATCCAAAAAATTTCATGAACATATATTTAATAATATGTAATAAGAAAATGGTCATCAACCTGCATAAAAATTTTGCACGTGACTTTTGGCTATGTTCAAAAAAGGTTTAAGGGTCAAATTTTTGGCAGTCAAATCCAACCAAATTAAATGGGAAAAATCTTTATCAAATACAAAAATTCGAACAGAATATTATGATTAAGTTTGATAAAAAAGAGGGTTCATATGCCAAATGGTTAATTGAATTTGGTCACCCTTTCTAGAACAGAACAAATTAAATTGGTCTTCTTGAATGCTTTTCTTGTTTTTTTTTTTCAATTGAGATAAGGTTTATAGATGGAGAGAGACTTTCTATGTGGTTGTGTTTTATGTACTAGCTGGAAATTCTATTTTTAAGTTCACATTCTCTGGAATAATAATTGTTCATACTATTTACCAGTGAAAGCACTAATTGATGGAAAATTTTCTTGTTTTCCTGGGCATTATAATCATGCAGGGTATAGAAATTACCATATTTTTTTTTTTAAAGAAAAAAAGAATAAAAAAAGGGGATTCGATGCCATGCATATTAGAGAATCTGAGTCTATAATGATTTTTAACTTTGAAAGCTTTTCTCTTGTTAGAAAAAAAAAAATAATAATAATAATTATAACAAAGAAAAAGCATAAGACAAAATAATTCGGTTGTAATTTATTCAGGGCAAAAATTCCTTTTATATTATTATCAAAAGGTAGTTTGGAATCTTGGACTAATTCAATATGAGCCCAAAATATTTGAGAAATGTCCACCTCACAGCCCCAAACCAAGATAACCCAAAATGACTGGGTCAAAGGTTTACAACCACATATAAAAACAAGGCCGAGCCCATAAAATTGCAGTGTGCTAAGTAAGGACTGAGAGCTGAAGATGCTAATTCCTGAACAATCAAAAAATTTTAAAATTTGTTTCTTCAAAAAAAAAAATATATATATATATATTGATATATATTTTTTCTCCTTTTTTGAGTTAAAGGGAAATTGAGATTTTTCTAAATTCTTACTTATCAAACTAATTTAGAGGAAAAGTTTATTCTAGTTTCATTGATTAGATGTTAACAAAAATTCCTGTCTGTACACATGAGCTGACTACATCAGAAAGGAATTTTTTTTTTTTTTTTAATTTTAGTTTTTCCAACTTTTAACTATTATAAACCATAAAGTCACAGTTTTACAAGGGATAGATAGTCTTTGCAGCTTTTACATTTTGTGTGCAAATTGATGGAAGATTTTAATATGATATAATTAAGTTGGTTAGCTTACAACAAGTCATTGAGCATTTAATATTCTAATTCCAAACTTTATTGTTTAATTCCATGCTTTTATGTATCAAGTATCAACACGGAGGGTAGCGTTATTGCCACGGTATCTTTTACCTCTTCCACGGCAAATTTTTTGTGAAATTCTTCTTTTGTCCTTTGTAAAACAATAAAATTTCCTCTTTTGAGTCAAGGTTATTCACTCAATGTTTTGGCCAATGATCCACGCCAAGCTTATGGTTATTGATTTTTGGCCCCACTACTGGACTGATGGTTTCTGCGATTTCCTTTGCTAAAATGGAAGAGGGAGAAAAGGGTAATTTACTTTAATAGGTGGCTGTTTCTATTATATATTTGTATGTTTAAATTTTTTAAATTTTTTTAAATTTTTTTTTGTGGCTATATTTTAATTTAATTGTTGATTTTTAAGTGAATAAGAATTTTACTAACAGTGTTTAAATGTAGGCCGTTTACAATGGAAAAGTGCCAAAAAAATGAAAAGCCCAATTGAATTAACTAATTTAATTCAACATCTGATCCAATTCAATCAGTAGCATAAATTGATTGTCTAATCCGGTTCAAATTAATTTGCAATGGATTGGATTGGATGATAAATTTTAAAAATCTACTAAAGTTGGATCAGTTTAGTTATTGATTAAAATGATCAATTTAGGACTGATGAGCACCATTAACAAGTCGTAATAAGAGTTCCTCATTTATATATTAAAAAAATGATATTTTTTAGCATGGATAACTGTTACTAATGAAATTAAAATTTACATATTATTTTATAATCTACTCAAATGTTCACTTTTTTATGTGGGATTTTAGTTTTAAAAAGTTAAAACTAATTTAAATGCATCCCATTGCCAGTTAACACATAACAAGACAACTAAGTATGAATTCTACTAATAGCAATGTTATCCAACTGATCTGGTTTTGGGCTACTGTAATAGCCCGTTTGAATTTCCGGTTTGTTTGAATTGGACTGTTTTAAATTTAGTCCAATCAAGTTTGGCTATTTTATTTATTTTTTTTTTGGGGGAAAACTTGGGCTGTTTCAAGTACTCGTGTAAATAGATGATCCGTTTGCCACAACGCCATCTTTCACACCAGCAAGTAAATTTTTCTAATTCCATAAATATTTGGGCGTACTTACTCAAAATGTTAAAATCCAATTTCAAATTATATCTGAAATTGCCAAGGTGCATATTGGTGAAGTGAAGTACAAGGGTGGGATCTAGATACGATGTGAATTTGAGATATAAACCAGAGAAAAGTAAGAGGATTAGTTAGAAGTGATGTTTGGAGGAAGAAAGATTGATTTTTGATTCTTAGTTATTAAATAATTTTCTTAGAAAAAAACAAAAAAGTTATTAAATAATTTAAATTGATGATTTTTTTTATTATTTTTTTTGCTAAAATAATTTAAATTGATGATGAGTTGCTCTAAATGGGTCCCCAAGATATAACCACCAGATTCTCTTCTATCCTTTTCATGGAGTAATTAAGATTGTCTTCCAGTACATGTTGGCGTCGATCTGTCCAAATTTATTTTATTACAAGGGCCCTGGAAGCTGACAAAAGTAACCAAATCATTTTTTTTTTTTCTCTGACATTTAAAAAATAAAAAATATTCATCTGCCCAGTCAATTAGTCGTACATGTACATGGTCAAAATGCAATATGGTACGTCTCTTATGGGTTTTGTTGGTGGATTTTTGGTTAATAATTAGGTGAAAAGAAGATTCGACCTAATACATATCATTGCTGTATTGCAACTTTGCAAGAAAATCAAACTTGTCGGCTGAATTAATTAATTCGTAAGCTTATGTATCTTGTTTTAAGGGCAAAAGACTTTAATTATAACTCTTTCACAATACTCAAAATTATGTCTTAATTTTAATTAAGGGAATGAATTAGATCGAGATAATGGATTTGACAATAAGTGTACTTCCATTTTCTTTTCAATTTTATTTGGTCCAACTTTGATCAAATTCTTCATGTATCTAAAATCCAATGCCTACACTTTGAGAATTTTAAATTAGAGGTTATTAAAGTAATTTTAATTAATTAATTAATATATATGATCATATATATTAACAATAATGTTGGATTTAAGAAAATATTTATTAAATAATATAACAGATGATATATCAATATTTAATTAGTTTAATTTTTTTATTTACCTATTCATTTAAATTTTTTTATAAAAATATATTAATCAATAATATTTTAATATATATTATTTGATAAATAAATTTAATAAATATATAATATTACTATAAATTAATATTGTTATTCTTATAAAAAAAAAATTACTTTTGTAGAACTGAGATGTATCTTACATTTTTTCTACGTGTAATGTACGTACTTCATTGATCGGAAAAAGCAATTGTTTAACCTTTTTATTTTTTTGGGCCAAAGAAAAAAGTTGTTACCTAAATATTCCATTTGATCCTTTAATCGTAATTTTTCATATGATAAGTCTTGTCCCAAGAATGCAGACTTTGACGAAGATGTTTACAATCGTACGTGTTTGTATCTTCCTGACCAAAAAAGGACTACCAGATTGTAAGCATAGGGGACTCTTACACCATTTATGTGATTTTTCCCTTTCATCTTATCAAATGGGATAGACTAATATATGTTAACCGAGTCCCCCCAAAAAAAATAATAATAATAAAACAACTAAAAACAAAAAGAATACTAACCTGTTTGTGACAGGCCATGTTTTCTGTTTTTAAATTTTAAAAATAAAAAAAATAAACTGTTTTTATTTATGTTTTTTAAAACAAAAATATTTGATCAGTGATATTTGAAAATAATTTTTAAAATTTAAAAAAAAAATTATTTTAATATTTTTTAAATTTTATTTTTTAATTTATTTTTTAAAATTATTTTTGAAAACTGATAATTAAATAGATAATTTTATGTTTTGAAAACAATTTTTATTTTATAGAATAAAAAACTGTTTTAAAATCTAAGAGGCCTGTCCCTCCAGCAAAATTAATCCAAATGCACACGTTTAGAGTAGAACCCCACATCCAATCATAAATGCCAGGATTGTGTTTGACTTATTTAACTTTCTCGCAAAGATTACCAACTTGAACAGTATTCATACGTTTTATCATGGAAATCTGCAATGGAATATATAAAATATACATTCGATCACTTGAAATAAAAAAAATAAAAATAAAAAGGTTTAGCGACATAATTTCATCACAGAAAAGGTAGCGAAATTTATTTCTTATTTTAGAGGCAGTACTTTATATAGGCTGTTTTAGCTAGTCGTATATAGAAAATAGTCCAAAAAAAAGAGGAACATATATTAAATTATTCTAGATGATGATACACGAAATAGCAGAAATCAAGTCATGCGCTCATATCAGCTAGTTACATGACTTGAGCTATTAGATCTTAATAGTACATTGTAGTAAACAGAATTATCCAGAGAGAAAAAAACAAAAGCATATGGATAAGCCACAGGAAAGCTCTTATTTTCGCCAATTCATCTATAAATATATATATGAAATCCATATATTAATTCTCAACTGGAGGGTGTCCAGGGTAGTGGCCGTAAGGTGGTGGCTTGTAGTAGGGTGGTGGCTTCTGGTACACTGGTGGTGGCTTCTGGTACACTGGTGGTGGCTTCTCATTGACAGGTGGCGGCTTCACGTAAACCGGTGGTGGCTTCTCGTTAACTGGTGGCGGCTTTACGTACACAGGTGGTGGCTTTACGTATACCGGTGGTGGCTTCTCGTACACCGGTGGTGGCTTCTGGTTCACAGGAGGTGGCTTCACGTACACAGGTGGTGGTTTCTCGTACACCGGTGGTGGCTTCTGGTTCACAGGAGGTGGCTTCACGTACACAGGTGGTGGTTTCTGGTACACCGGTGGTGGCTTCTGGTTCACAGGAGGTGGCTTCACGTACACAGGTGGTGGTTTCTCGTACACCGGTGGTGGCTTCTGGTTCACAGGAGGTGGCTTCACGTACACAGGTGGTGGCTTCTGGTTCACAGGAGGTGGCTTCACGTATACAGGTGGTGGCTTCCCGTACACCGGTGGTTTCCCATAAGGTGGGTGTGGTTCATGCACTGGAGGTTTAGGAAACACTGGAGGTTTGTAAATAGGGACAGTTGGCTTGGGAGGGTTGTGATATGGGTTTGGGGGTTTTTCCAAAGGAGGTGGCTTGTAAATGGGGGTGTAAGTATCTTCATCAGCAAGAGAGTGAGTGGTCAGAAACACCACTCCAAGAAACAATACTGCTAGCAAATACGAGGAAGACATTTTTTTTGCTTTGTTATGTGTTTTTGGATGATGAATGGAAGGGTATAGAGGCACTTATTTATAGTAGTTTTTTGGTGTTGGGGGTGGATTTTGTCGGTGGCACATGTGTCAATAATCTTGTTTCTTTTCTTCGCTTTTGCTTGAAAATTTTGTGAGAAGTCAATGTAAGGCTGTAAATCTTATGGAAAGTTTACACGTAATTAGCGCATTTGGGTCCCATTGAGCTGGAAAAATTTAGGAAATCGGAGGCAATGACTTCTCTCGCGTGTTTGGAACACCAGACTTTGCACCGGTTAGGACATATAGTTTTATACCAAACCTTCTTATTGTCAAAGAATGAGAAATTCTTTTAAAAGTGTTTGGAAAGTTTTTTTTTTTTTTAAATTGCTTCCAAAAGAATTTATTATTTGAGCCAATGGAGATTAGTTTTCTAGAGCGTTATTCTAATTAAAACCAATGAAGATTAGTTTTCTAGAACGTTATTATAAAAAAATCGAAGTAAAAATTATTTTAAACAGAGCTAAAATAATCCCAAATATCCTAGATAAACAGTCCAGTATCCCTCCCATTTTGTAAGCTCATCCTCAAACCAACCATTTTTTGTTTCTTTGCCAGCTCTTCATATATATATATATATATATATTAAAATAAAACCTCTTCATAATTTGGTTGTATGTTTTTCAGCATCATAATTTAAAAGGGTTAATAATATTTTGGTACTTTTAACTTTCGAGGTCTTACGATTTAACTTTTTAATTTTTCACTTAATAATTTAGGCTTTTAATTTTTTAATTTATTATAATTTTGACCTTATTAACATTTGACTATCACGTTTAATAATCATTTCGAATTATTGATATTAAACTGTACTAATTTTCAAAATAAAAAACACTAAAGTATAAAATATTATGGCTATCTTTTGAATTTTACACTTTATTACTCTTTATTCTTAAAAAAAAAAAAAAAAAAAAAGGAGACAAGTCATCTTACTTTTAAAACTAATTTTAAAATTTTACACTTTAATATTTTCTAGTTAAAAAATTGATACAGTTTTAACATTAATAACATGAGACAACTATCAAATCATGTTAATTACTCAAAAAATTAGAAAAGATGAAGTTGCAACAAAATCAAAAATCAAAAATCAAAATTGTTTAATTGAAAAATTAAAGGTATAAATTGTAAAATTTTAAAATTCGAAATTGACCTTTATTTAAATATATGAGATACATTGGAGATGACAAAAAAAAAAAAAAAGAAACAAATTTTGAATTTTTTTGGCAAAGTGAAAATTATAATTGAAGATAATAAATGTATTAAATTCATTAAAATATAATAAAATGAAATTTAAAATGTTTGTTGAAATTATAATTCCTTATTATAGCTTTTTGTACCTACTGCACCAAACACATTCCATACTACAATAGTCACCGCCCATCCAATCTAGTCGTAACTCAAATAAATAGTTCAGCCTTGATTGTATGGAGAGGGAAAGCTTCAAATGACTCTTATTATAGGTACATGTTTCGTGTATATTTAATGTTTCTTGGGTTTTCCCCTTTTAGATTTCTGTTTTTAAAATTTTATAATTACGTTGTAACAATGGCTCAGAATGATACGTCGTTTTCTAGGATTTGACTTTTCTTTGCCAAGTAGAAGGAGATTATACCTACTACCTAGTCGTTGAAAATTTGCATAAACATCCGGGTCCATTTCTTGATTTCTCTGCCCGTATAGGTGTATTTTTGGACAATTATGTAAGGGCCTTGATTTATGGTCTCCATGCATCCCTAACTAATATGGGGACAGCATTTTTAGACATAGATATAAATTCGGAGGTTGGGATATAAATTTAAGACTGGTGTTTTGTTTTTTTGTGAAACTTTAAAGTGTTTTGTTAGAGTCTCTCAAAAATTGATCTGCAATAACATCTTAGATATCTCTAAGAGAAACACTCGAGTTGTAAAAACTTATTTACTATTGTTTTTTTTTTCTTTTTTTTTTTTGGTAGGAACTTATTTACTATTGTTTTTAATAATAATTGATGTACACTAATTTATTAGCGTCTATTGGGTCTTATCTACATTTGTATTTAGACGTTATTATTTGTTAACAAATAACATTTTACCACATTATTTTGTTTTTAAAAAGTGGATGAATTACTATTATTGTTCTTAATTTATTAACGGAAACTTTGTTTTTAGAATTGATGGAACTTTGAGGGGAGAATTTTAGTTTTAAATTAGAGGATATCAAAGTAATATTTTGCTAATCAATGTATATAAATATATGTGTGTGTATGCATGCATGTATACATTAATATTGTATTCATCAAAACCGATCTTCTAGCTTAATGTAGAAGATATGATGATATGGACAACAAAAACGAAATTTATATTGACTAATTCATTAGTTTTACTTGACATATATATTAATATTATTGTTCTTGTTCTGATTTTATAGAGCTATATGTTTTACGTTTTTTCTCTGTACAATCATTGATTGGAAAAAAATTATTGCAATTAAATCTTATCTTTTTTTTTTTTAATACAATTCAATTAAATCAAATCCTTTTAGTGACAACAATATGATTTTGTATTTTCCTTAGCAAAAGGACTACCAAGTTTATGGCTCAATGGGATCACTACAAGAGCGATCTGAATTTCGTCTTTCTTCTTTTCTTGGAGCAAATTTCACATGGTTTTGGACCACGAAATCACCTCTCATAAAAATTGTCATTTTATATGGGTTCTTACAGTTCCATGTAAAAATCCATACAATCTTATGAGAGAGGAGCACCTAAATATTTTTTGCTATTTTCTTATTTTCTTTTTAATTATTTATTTTTTAAATGGATAGATTAATATATGTTATACCCATAAAATAAATAAACAAATAAATAAAAAGAATAAAGCAAGTCCAAAGAAAATAAAAACAAAAACAAAGAATATATATAATAAGTCCATCCAGCAAAAATTAATCCAAATGTCAAACCTTAATTTAGAACTCCACATATCAAATCGAAATACCAATAATATTGTGTTTGACATTTACAGACAACTTCTATTTAACTTTCCTTCAAAGTTTACCTACTTATAGTATATTCTATTCATTGTACCATGGAGATCTGCAATAGGATATATACAAATATCTCTTTAGAAAAAAAAAAAAAAATTGGTGATTTCATTCATCAGAGAAAAGGTAGTGAAATTAATTTCTTATTTTAGAGACAGTAATTTGGCTAGCTAGCAATATTTACAAAACAGTAAAAATAAAAATAAATATTAAAAAGATTATAAAAAAACATTAAGATAAAATCTGGATCATCTGTATAAATACTGAGTAAAGATGATGACATTTTGATATTCATATGAAATGGTACAAATCATGTTGATATGCTCATGGAGCTACATGACTCGATCTTAGATTTTAATAGTTCATGGTAGTAAACAGATTATCCAGACAGAAAGGAAGCATATATATATATAGTGAGCCACATAAGGCTCTTATTTTTTACCAACTATAATTTATATCTTATTAATTCTCCACCGGAGGGTGGCCAGGGTAGTGGCCATAAGGTGGTGGCTTGTAGTAAGGTGGTGGCTTCTGGTACACTGGAGGTGGTTTCCCGTACACAGGCGGCTTCTCGTACACCGGTGGTGGTTTCACGTACACCGGCGGCTTAGGTACGTAGACAGGTGGCTTTGGTTTAGGCAGAACTGGAGGTTTGTAAATAGGTGGCTTATTAATGGGTGGCTTGTAAATTGGTGGCTTGTAAATAGGTGGCTTCTTAACGGGTGGCTTATAGGTGTAAGTATCAGTATCAGTATCAGCAAGAGTGTTAGTGGTAAGAACCACCAATACTCCGACAAATAATGCTAGCAAATATGAGGAAGACATTGTTTTTTTGGGATGAAGAATGGAAGAGTATAGAGGCACTTATTTATAGTAGTTTTTGAGGGGAGGATTTTGTCGGTGTAGTACATGTGTCAAAATTTTGATCTTTACTTTTGGACTGTATGAAATTTTATCAGAAGTCAAAGTAGGATTTTAAAATCTTGTGGAAAATAAAATACACGTAATTTAATGCACTGGGGTCCTATCGAGCCGAAAAGTTGGAAATAGGAGACAATGAATTATCGCTTGTTTTGGATCGTTGGATTACCATGGATTAGAAGAGCTTCTAACCGAAATCATCTAAAGAAGTCTGAATGGATGATGAAAATAAAATTATATTTCATGAAAACAAATGTATTTAATTGGGTAAAATATAATAAAATTAAAATTAAAATGTTTTTTTTTAATTATAATTAATAATTATAGCTTTTTATTCCAAGAGCACTACTAAAATAGTGACGTCCCATTCTAGTTAATTCAATCACGATCGTGCACACTGAAGGAGGCTTGACTATATTTGATTGCATGGTAAGAGAAAGCTTTAAATGACTGTTATTATATATACATACATGTTTAGTATT
Organism: Ziziphus jujuba; assembly: GCF_031755915.1. Taxonomy (NCBI): domain Eukaryota; kingdom Viridiplantae; phylum Streptophyta; class Magnoliopsida; order Rosales; family Rhamnaceae; genus Ziziphus; species Ziziphus jujuba. The sequence continues at coordinate 22,160,906 of NC_083381.1, read as the reverse complement.
TATAATATTTCATGAGCTTTTTATTATTATTATTATTATTTACAAATTACGGTTACGTACTTTGAAATAATGGCTCATAAAGATAGCTCGTTTCTAGGATTTAAACTTTTGGGGGCAAGTAGAAGCCCTGCCGCGATTATACCTAGTGGTTGAAAATATGTAGCATAGACATCCCTTTTTTTTTCTTTTTCTTCATTTCCCATATAGGTGAACTTTTTGACAAATAATGTATAGGCATTGATTGATATATGGTCTACATGCATCCCCGATGATATATTATATTTTAGAATTTTTTAAGAAAAAGATAAGACATTAAAATGGGAGGTTGAGATATAAATATTAGACTTTTCTTTGAGAATATATCCAAAAAATTGATACGCAATAAAGACCACATGATATATCCCCCCCCCAAAAAAAAAAAAAAAAAAAAAAAAAACACTAGAGTTATCAAAATTTATTTACAAAGTTCTTTTCTTTCTAATTGGGCGTGAAGATATTCAAATTCATGTCATTACTGCATGATAAAACAGCAGGTTTTACCATTGAATTGTTTTCGTAGGACCACTTATTTACTAAGTTTTAAATAACAATAGACATAACACTAGGCAAAACGAAACCAAAAATAAAAATAAAATAAAATTAATGGGCATTACGTTATTATTCTCTATTGGGTCTTACCTGCCTTTGTATTTAGAGGTAAGTTTGTGAACAAAGACCATTTTACCGCATCATTTTGTTTATCAAATTTATCAGATAAATATAATCGGTTACTGTATTGTAATTCCTAATTTATTAATAGAAATTTCATTTTTAGAATCGGCAGGACTTTGGGAGGAAAATTCTAATTTTTGTTTGTTTGTTTTTTTTTCCTCCCCCCCCTCTTAACGAAGAGAATTCTTTCTGAGGGTTTTGAAGTTTTCCTTTCATTAAGTTTTTGGTCTTTTACAATGTTTCTATTTCAATGCTTGGTCAAAAAGAAAAAAAAAAAAAAAAAAATCCAGAGCTTTCAGCGCTACTGGGAGAGTTACAAGTGACGTGTACTATAAACAAAGCTGAATTTATGCCTCCCGTGGAAATACTTGCTTGTATTGGCAAAAACATTACCTCACTTGAAGAATTATAAATTTTCAAATAAACATTTCAAGTAAGAAAAAAGAGTCAACAAATTTATTTATTTTAAAAAAATTATTTTATTTTATTTATTTATTTTTATGTGTAGAAAGTACTTTAGTTTAATATGGGCAGTTCATATTTATGCTTTAGTAATTAATATAGGAGGACGTACTCACCGGTTTATCCTAAAAATTGCAATTAATCGGAGTGTGTATCCTTACCCAAAATCCAAAAAATAAAATAAAATAAAATAAAATAAAGAAAGCAATCTTTGGGTTTTACCCGTTTAATCAGGCCTGGCTTTTCGGGTTAAATCCGGCCCGTTAAGTAATGGACAAACTTTTACGTATAAACTTCTATCTGGTCCCCTTCAAATCGGGCTGTGCTCACCTTCAAATTCTATAATGCTCCAGCCTATTGGCTATTAAATAGTTAAAATTTTAAACTGAAAAAATTTAATGACTTGTTATTAGATTTGAATAACATGTACAAAATAAATATTTTACTCTCATATATTTCTTTTTTTTTTTTAGCTCAAAATAATCATCACTGCATGATAGCGTAAATTAATTTTATTCTTTTGCGCAAATGGGAAAAATGATGTTTTTTGCATCGTATGGTATAAATGGTTAGGAATATACATTAACCGATGAGTGTGGATCAGATTTTAAAAAGATTTAATTAATTTTAAATGGGAGTTTTTTTTTTTTCTCTATCTTTTCTAAAATTGTAATTTTAATTAAATTTTTTTTTTGCCATATATTAAAATAAGAGCTACGAAATTTTAACACACGTGCCATTTTCTTTGGAAGATATGTTAAATTAGGCAAAAATTTCAAGTGTTTAGATAGAGACAAGAAAAAAAAAAAAAAAAAACTTAAATTAGATTGAGACATTTGATTATCTTATCACCAACGTATAGAAATTGATACTTTTGCGATATATTCTTTTTGTTTAATTATTGGCCACCAAAAAAAAAAAAATCCAATTTGAAAATTAATTTCTGATCCTCGTTGTTCATCAAATTCTTCCCGCCAAATTTCCTAAGCGATATTCCAAAGAATATATGTATATAAGAGAAGAAATGCTGACCAAAAAGGCCAAGGCAATATTCATAGATAATAGCCATTTATACATGAAACAGAGTACACTGCATGACTACATATATAAAGCTCGATCGTAAAAACTACATGCAAGCAAGCCAAATACCACACAAAATACTACGAACCAGCTACTGATCATAAAACACACAACAACATTAAAAAGCTTCTATAAGCTTTTTATTTTCTACGTAGTAATTATCTCATCTAGATCTCCATTTTCTTTGATCAGTTCTTAGAAGGAGGTTTATGAAGTTTCTTGTGAGGAAGAACCTCAGGGTTCATCTTTCTCGGCAACTTGCCCACGCCATGATCATGAGGAGGCTTGTGACTGTGTCGTGGTTTTATGTTTGAAACACTTGGTGAGTTGTGGATTGTGGTAACAAATCCTAATAAATGGCGACCGGAAAGAGGCTTATGAGGTGGTTTATGGTGTTCAGGTGGTGGTTGATCTTCTCCTTTTCCCTTCGGTGGTTTCTCTCCTGGGTTTGGTTTCTTGTGCTCGGGTGGTGGTTTCTCTCCCTCACCTTTTGGTGGTTCATCACCTGGATTCTTTGGCTTGTGTTCCTGTTGAGGTTTTTCGCCATTAGTGCCCTTTGGAGGTTCACCACCTGGGTTTTTCGGCTTATGCTCTTGTGGTGGTTTCTCTCCCTTTCCTTTCGGTGGTTCACCTCCTGGTTTCAACGGCTTGTGTTCGGGTTGAGGTTTTTCACCGTCGCCCTTTGGAGGTTCACCTCCTGGGTTCAATGGTTTGTGTTCGGGTTGAGGTTTTTCACCATTGCCCTTTGGAGGTTGATCACCACTTGGGTGCTCAGCTGGTGGTTTATGGCCCTTACACTTTTGCGGTTCACCACATGGCTTGTGCTCGGGTGGTGGTTTTTCACCAGTACCCTTTGGAGGTTCATCACCTGGGTTAGTTGGTTTGTGTTGTGGTAATGGCTCATCATGATTATTTAGGGTCGGAGGTTTGTGTTTATGAGGTGGTTTCTCTCCATTGGAAGGTTTGGGTTTAGCATCTTGGAGATGAGAGACTTCCACCAAATGAGGCTGGTGAAATGGTGGTTTATGCCCTACAGGCGGTTTTCGAGGGCGGTGAAATGGCTCTTTGTGCTGGTGTTTAGGATTTCCATCGAAATCGGCCAAGGAAGGAGTGGTGGAAAGCACCACTACTCCGAGAAGCAAAAAGAAAAGCAAGGAATTGGGAGACATCTTTGGTATGTGTTTTAGGTTATCCTGTGGTGGATGAAAAAACCTCGGAGCATTGGGTTCCCTTTTATAATGATCAGCTAGAGGACCATATTGTCCATGCCACATGCAATTCTGCTTTATTTTAGCATTTATCTAATATTGGGTGTGGACGTATACTAATTTTTACATGTTCTCTATTGTGTTCCGTAAATATGTGTGACGAATAATATGGGGCCACATGAGTCCAATTAAGTTGAAAAGTTTGACGTTTTGCACACCTTCCTTTTTTTGTCCTATTATAGATCATGCCGAGCTATAAAGTGCACTTATAGTTTTTTATTATAGTTTATGCAGAACATAGTTTCAATTTTCTTGCTTAACTAGCCATAGTTTGTTATCCATTCGGAAACAGCCTAATCGGGAGAAAAATTCCACATTCAAATTTTCCACCTCTACTGAAAAAACAAAGAAAAAAAAAGAAGAAGAAGAACTATAATTAATTATGTCACCTAACAATATATATATATTACTTTAGTTACAATGAAATTATTTAAATTTCACTCACTTTTTATCTTCATCACATTGAATTTAGGTTTGAGACATGCCTATGGGTATTTGCTTCTTTATATCAATTATGAAGAATTGGATGGAAAGCGCTTACATTAATTGTACATAATTGGTTTGTTGTGAGCACTCGAAAACTAATTGGTGTTTCAGTTTCTTTAACCACTTGCGCTTAGGCAGATATGCATGATACTGATAGAAGAAATATTGCATACCAACATGAGACCACCTCATAATCTGACAAATCATAGGCCTTTCAATAATGAGGATGGTTTAGTGAAAAGTTTATCATAATTAATTTAGGTGTCAATGGACTAAACGTGCATAACATCGTCACTCCTTATTGATCTTTTTCAAAAACCAGGTTGAAGATGTGAAGTGTTCAAACAGAGAGTTCATTATAAACAATCCAATTTTCATCAATTAAAATCGACCGGGTTATAGATTAATGAATACCTTTATTATTTATTAATTTTCATAATTATATTATTTACTTAAAATATGATTTGCAGGATATTATAGAGTGGTAAATAAGTAACCAAGGTTCCAAAACGTATGAGGTGTGGTAAAATTACTTTTATTATTATTTTAATTATATAAAACCACTAAATAAATAAAATAATTCATATTTAAAAGTCAAAAAAAATATATAAATCTATATCACCATAATATATGCAATTAAATTAAATTAGTAAACATATATTCATGATTAATTCATAAAAATTTTGTACATTTCAAGTTTCCAATAAAAAATTAGCAAACATCTATTTATAATATATTCATGAAAACTTTACACTTTCTAAATCTTGAACAAAAAAATTAGTTTCATATATATTACAAGTCTACAATTACTTAACAATTCCTACAATATAGAATTTTAGATTTAATCATATTTTAACTAACTTTTATCTTTGCCTTTATGGGACTCCTATTTGTGCCAATTTGAAATATGTAGCTTAATGTTTATAAGAACGTCACCAATGACAAATGCTATTTTGTCATTGATATTTCTGAATTTTGATATTACATGCGCTCTCCAATAGTAAATATGAATGTCAATGTTAAATTTTATCATTCATACTTTAATAAAAAATGTTAAAAAATGATAATATCAAATTTTAAATTGTATTAAATAGTAATTAGATCCTCTTTTTTATTACTTTTTACCAATTAAATATAAAATAATATTGTTTAATTCAATAAAGGATACATGGCCCACATACTTTGAAAAAATGGAGCATAATGCTAAATTTTGCCAATTGCGAATTTAGTGCCAAATTTTACCATTGAAAAATTTTGCAATCCCCCATTGGAGTAGTGAAATGGAAGAGATGTCATATTTTGGCAATGTAATAATAAAACTATATGTCATTGGAGAAGCTCTAATTTATTATTATTATTATTATTATTATTAGGTGAAAGTGTAATGCAAGAACTTAAGGATTTTGCATTTTTTCTTAACACTAATTTTTCTTTTTTTCTTTTTTATTTTTCTAATTTCTTATGAATTCTTTTTTAAATCATTTGTTTTAAATATATATATATATATATATATATATATATATATAATCTTATGCAAAAAATGATGAAAGATACTCATGTATTATGGTACAGAGCATAAGTCAAACGAAGCGTTAACTGTCTTTTTCCACTCCTTGTCCCAAAACAGGATGTTTTCTCCAGACACAAGGCCTAAACGTGACAATATGAGGCGGCGTTTTTTTTTTTTTTTCCTGGGGAAACGTGCCTTCATAGAACACCGTAAATCACAGCGAAATATTATATGGGGAATGAAAAATAAACAGGAAAAATGAGTGGTGGACAATGGACATAAACCAAAGATGCGTACACTATGTAATATGTAGCTTAATTCTTTCTTCCCTCTTTTTTTTTTTTTTTTTTTGGCAATGAATGTGTGTGAACATTTGGCATGTCAACTATCAGTGTTGCGGCTCCTCCACGTGTACCCATTTTCTTCCTTTTTCTTTTTTGTTTTCTTTGTTTTTTAAACTCTACAAATTTTTTTTCTTTTTTATTTTTGAAAAAAAATCATAATAAAGTGTTTGGATAGTGTGAAGGTGAGTAAGAATTTAAAACTTTATAAAAAAGTAAATTTTTTTTCTATTTAAATAATTTTTTTAAAAAAAAAATTATAGGTTTCAATAGAAAATAAATCTCGTAATATAGAAAACTGATAAAAAAAATAGATCTTATCCAAAATGTGTCATTCTGAAATTTTCTAAAAAATTGATATTATATATTTTTTAATTTTAATATATAAATTTATTTAATTATTTGTAAATTCTATTTTTTTTCTATAATTAACCAAACACTGTAAAAAAAAATTTTAAAAAAAATTATTTTTATAAAATTGAATCCCAAAAATTTAATTTTCTCAAATCAATTTTCTTCAATATTTTTCTTTTTACCAGACACCCAATAAAAGAAAACTGGCTGCCTTTAAAGCTAAAGTGTCAAAGTGGTATGTTAGAGGTTCCAAAGACGCTTTTGCAGAAACCGGCAGGGATAGGAGAGAAAGCCATGCAAGTGGAAGTTAGTGGGAAGTGAAAAGCGTAGATTTCGGCTTTAAATATTTTATTAAATTAATTCAGGGGATGAAAATCTGTGAATTCTTATCTTTTTGATCACTTTACTACTTGGCTTGTCTTGCTCACACTTGCTTTTACGACAAAAATACTTAAGAGAGGCCACTAGTCACTACTTGCCATTTAAATACTTCAAAAGCATGCATCATTTTTCACATTGTAAAGCATATTCCACTTCGTTATACACCATCTTTTATGTATAATATTAAAATACCCCCATTAAAACTTTCCCTCATGTTTCAAATCTACCCTATATAATATATATATATATATATATATTTCAAAACAACTTATCCCCAGAACTATAATGTCGATTTGCCTTCTTTAAATTTGTTTTATTATAATTTAATCAAGTTTTTTGCTTAAATCAACAATACATGCTTAAATTGTAACTTTTTTCTTATTAACCGGCAAAAAAGGAATAGTTATGATTTAGATAACAAGTTTGTCAAATTCTAGCAACAATAAATTGCTTGATAAAAAAAAAAAAAAAAAAAGAAAACTATTTGAGAGGCAAACTGAATTATAGGCTTGTTCCAAAAGAAAAGACACTGAAATATATATCAAAACTGAAGTAGGAATTTTGTAAATTCCCCAATAATTATGTCAAAATTATTAATTTTATGTCAAACCTTAACTTTAAGCATGTCCAATTGCTATGCTTTTACATGGGACTTTGTGGTCCTGAAGAATTTTTATCGTCCTTGTGATATTATGAATCTATATTATATATATATATATATATGTGTGTGTGTGTGTGTGTGTGCTGCCGACAAGAGTATTGTTACCCATCCTCATATAACATCAAACTTTGCAACTCTATTTTCTCAGCGAAATTAAAGTTCTCAATTAGTTACATATGGATTAAGGTGAAGTTGGATAGTTGATCATGGAAGCAACAAATTCCTTTATTAGCTCCGCTAATAATTATGTCTAGCATAGAAAGCCATGTAACCAATTTCAAAAATCCATGAATTGAATCAATTATTTCACATGAAAATTCTTCTTCTAAATTAATATGTATCCCACAGAAGAATATGCCTAGATTCATTAGCCATTTCATACCACTTTTGTTGTAGACTTTTAGTTGGTAGAGACCAGCAGTTATAAAAAGTAGTTGAAAAGTATATATATATATATATATATAATTGAATGATATAATTCAACAAGACTTTTTAGAATGTGTTCAAACGTTGAGTTTCAATGGCGTTATATATATATATATATATATAATTGAATGATATAATTCAACAAGACTTTTTAGAATGTGTTCAAACGTTGAGTTTCAATGGCGTTTGACATTTATTAGGACCTGCATAATTTGATCACTGTTTCTAAATTCCAGAACCTTGCCGAAGGTGTTGCTTTTGTTTAGGATAAAAGATAATTTAGGAGCTTTTTTTGACATCTTTGCTCTTTAGGTTGGACTATAAGCATATAACGATGAAATTGAGGGTCGTAAAGTTTATTGAAATTGAAGTCACTTTTGATTGAAATTCAAGATAGTGGTTATTAGATTTTATTTTTATTTTTATTATTGTATAAAAAAAGAAAAAAGAAAAAAAGAGTTTTTCTAATATGAATTCTCTACTCTTTTTTCAATCCTAGTCATTTATTTTAATTCAATGATCAATGTTAATAATGTCACATCATTTAATATCATATGACTTCTACATGACTACTAATTCACCTAATATATGCAATTAATTAATTAACAAGAGCTTCAATCCAAAAAAAAAGTGATTGAAGGAATGCATAAAATTTAGCCTGGCCGAGGGAACTATTGGATTGTAATGTTCTACTAATAAGATAGGAACAAAATTAACACATACGAATCAATATTTAAACTAGCATAAAATGAATCTGAGAATCCAAATAATCTCTTTAGGGGAAACAAAAAAAAGAAAAAGAAAAAGAAAAATTGCAAACAGCGATTCAAAATTAAGATGTAAATATTATTTAAAATCTTTAAATTGGATGACAACAATGAAAGATGTGAATAAATATGTATCTGCATAGATCCAAAAGCAATGGAAACTTAATTCGTATCCATGCTCTTAGACGACATGCCATAGGTTCAATTTTCAAATACTGCAACAACACAATAACATCACAATATAACATATAAATAACACATACCGTCGCTCACACCGCACGAACAATGAGATACAACATGGATCTCTTATTCCAGTAAAATTACCAAACTACCCCCCAAACACACACACACACACTCACTCAATAGGCTATCGGAGCCCTATGGGGCGGATGAGGCTTGTGCTGTGGTGGATGGGCCCCATGGTGGGGTAGATGGGCCCAGTAAGGTGGCTTGTGGTGGTGGTCAAGATCTTGGGCTGTTTGGGGTTGTATGATTGGGGATCCGGAAGGTGGATGGGGATGGTGATGATGATTAGGTTTGGGCTGTGCAAAGGGTGGCAGTGGAAGTGGAGGTGGCTTACGACGAGGTGGCTTGCCTGCTGTAAGGCTCTCGTCGGCTAGAGATGAAGTGGCAAGAAGAACCACCACTCCCAAGAACGATAACACCAAGTAGTTCAAAGTAGACATTATTGGATCTAGTTGATTGAATTGTGTAAAAACCAGAGCAATGACATCGAGCTTTTATGATGGGGTTTCATGGTTCATGTATGGTATCTATCATATTTGTCACTCTTGTCTTTTTTTTTATTTTTCTTTTTTTTTGGGTTATACATTTAATTATGTGCCCAAAACAAATTTTTTACTCATTTGATTATGGCACCAATGATGAATTGAGAAGTAAAATGTAGAAATGGGGGTTTTAGTGACGTAACAAATCCAAGTTCAATTTTCAATTGGAAACACCTAATTTTGTTTAGAAAATCATGCAGATTTCGAAATTTAATTTTTTTCTATATTTTTGTAGAATTTTTTTTTTTTTGGGATAAAAAGTTGTAGATTTGTTTAGAAATGAGTTCTTTTTCTTTCTTTTTTTTTATTATTTTTTTTTATATTTCTTGTTGGGAAGTACGAAAGAAGATTTTACAAACCTATAAAAGAGTATTGAATTGTTTAGAAAGGGGTTTCCTAATATATAATTAGATTATTACTCCTTTTTTTTTTTATTTTTTTCCCCTCTTCAGAGTTCGTAGATGCAATAACTGGGATTAAAAAGAGTATGCTACGAAATATGGAGTTTTCTTTGTGTTCTTTATTTTTTGATGGAAAATTATATCTTCTTGTTTATTGAATCTCTAGCTCTGATCTATAATTTCTTTCCCACTTTGGATTATTGATATAATGTAGATAACAAATATAGAGGACACAAAAGTCCCATTAACATAACACTGCAAAATATCCTAATTTGCGTAAAATTTATATGCCACTTTTCTTTTTGCTTTTTAGGAAATATAAAATCGAATAATTGCCAGAAAAAAAAGAAGAAGATAAAATTGAATTGGTTTTCCCAACGTGAAAAGGGCTTGATATATGTATATTCATACATACACGAAGAAAATATTAACTAAATTAATCTTTTTTGATATATAATATCATATTTTTTTATATAAGGATGCGTGCGGGATTTTTAGTTGGATTCAACTTCTTTTGTGAAGAAGAATGAATTTTTAGTTTTTTTTTTTTATTCGTTTACAATCATCTCTTTTATATCTTAAATTTAAAATTTTATAAATGTGAATATATAATGAGTATATGAACTGAATCAGCTTCATTTAACGATTGAATCTATATCTTGATTGTTCACCGAAATGACTTTACAATTAGGGACAACAAGTCTTCCAAAGCTAATACTTCATTTATTTATTTAAAAAAAAAAATACTACTTCCTATAGCTAGTTCAAAACTAATACAAAATTTCATCATGGATAATTATATTACTTACAATTTTCCTTGGGAATTGGCTACAATCTTGCTTATCTGTTTAGCTTTCGGTGCTGGACTACTCTCCTTGATCTTACGTATATATAGCTCATACTTGTTTCAAATTAACTAAAAATTTTTGATTGTGCAGATATTCTTATTATCATATTCAAGTCATACTTTACTATTTCTTCTAATCCAAAAAGAATTCGTTATTAATTTCCTTACTAGTTCTCAATTGTATTATTCACGAAAAATTATATAAGTACAAAAACCTATACTTCAGGGAAAAAAAAACTATTTCCCTGATTTTCCCTTTACCATCATGGATATTACTGATCAGTAATAACCCACGAATCCTGGATTAAAGGCCTGAATATGAAATACCTCTTCCCCGCTTTTTCCAAAAATAAAAATAAATAAATAAATAATATTTTTCATGGTTTTTGCCTAATTTTGAGTGACCAATTAGCATATATACTTTCCCATGTGACGATCAATACAGGAGGGAGGGAGCGCAAGACGTTGCAGGAAGAAAGGGGCATTTTGTTGTCAATAATTTGCTGATTAATGCATAGGTCCATATCAGCATATGCGTCCAAATTTTGTAGCTATCAATTGTTCCTCGTATAGATTTTGTTTGCTTAACCCCATGTCACTTATTATTACGCCCCCCACAAAAATAAATAAATAAATAAATAATCCCATATCAGGTGCGAATTAGTTTTTGAGAATTAAGAGTATGTTAATTTCCTAATAATACAAACACAACACAAACACATCTAGAAGTATCTTAGATGTAAATAGTAGTATTTTAGATAACAAAATAAGAGTCTTTACTAAAAGTGAAAATTTCAGGTCCATACACATATAAAAGAGAGCTGGCAAACCCATACATAAACATCATATATTCCACGTTACCCATAATTATATATAAGAACCATCATAAACATACAAATACATATATAGCTCGATCCCCAACTGCATATAGATAAAGGATGAGATAGAGACATGGATCTCTTATTTCGAACTGTATGTATATAGCTAACAAAGAGGGCCACTCATATTTTAGTCGGTAGATGGGGGTTTGTGGGGTGGCTTGTATGGTGGCTTGTGAGGTGGTTTGTGACCATCTTCATCAGCCTCCTCAGCTACATGTGGAGGTTTCCCTCCTTTTCCCTTTGGTGGTTTGCCAAAGGGTCTTTGTTCTTCTGAGAATTGGTCCTCCACATGAACAAATGGACTTGGTGGTTTGTGTTTTGGAGGTGGCTTTGGCTTTGCCTTTGGTGGTTTTCCATCCAATGGTTGTACCTCTGACTCTTCCTCCAAAGCAGGAGGTTTTTTGTAAATTGGTGGCTTTTTGGAAGGCTTTTGATCTGGTTGAGGATTAGTATCAGCAAAAGTGGAAGTAATAGCAGTGAGAACCACCACTACTCCAAGAAATAACACTAGCAAATGCTTTGGAGACATTTTTTCAAGGGCTAATATCTTTTTGAGTTTTGTGATGTGGTGTGGAAACTAGAGCAAGTGAGGAGCCTATTTATAATGGTTGGGAGGCTCATAAAGAGCCACTTGTCATTCTGTAATTTTTATTTTTTGGTTATAATAATTTTGGTGGGTTTTGGAAATATATCGATAGCGATATCGACTTCACAGTAATAGGTCAATTTTCCTTTGCTGGGGCCATTTTGATGTTACAGTTTTTAGAAACCCACTGAGTCGACAAGTTGGACTTCTTTTAAAGCTTTTGAAATTTGTATGTCAGGCGGAGATAACATCTGTAAAAGATAATTAATTATCTAATCTTCCGGACTCATCTGTTTCTTTAATTAATTAATTAATTTATATTGATTCTTTATGCAGAGAGCCATTTGCTGCTTTTGCGTAGATAAATGATAAAGTATACACCGAAAATGGATAAAAGATAAAATACGTGTTTGCCATTTTGAAATAATATTACTGGCTTTTAAAGTCTAAAAAACCAGTTGATCAGAGTATTTGTTTTATGGAAAACCTTCATATTCCAGACGAGCTTCTAACAAAAATAGCTTGAAACAGTTTTCCAACAAATTATAAAATAAAGCTGTGAAGTAAAAGTAAAAGTTATCTCAAGCACATCAAAGACTATAATTAAGAACTCAGTATAATCTTTATTGGGTAAATCAATATAATTGCATTTGTCCACTAACGAAGAAAAAAAATTAATATCAAAGAAAAAAGATATGATAGAGTTTGAGGGATCTCTGTGATTGCATTAAAAATAAAGGTAAATATAAATTAAACCTTATTAGTATTATATATAATTTGATTAAGCTGGCTGTGGTAAATTCTGATAAAGAATTATTCGAAGTATAAATCCAACATCTTCTGTGGCGGCATGTGAATCCAGGCGTTGATTGCGAAAATGGGAATAAAACAAAACAATCAAAAACATGTTTTGCTGGGTAAGTAAGAGACTCAAATGTCTTTTCATTGGGGTCGACTAGGTATGGATGAAATTTAGGTTTGTCCAAAGAGAAGATTGCATGAATCTAGCTTTAGTTTTGGTTATAGTTAAAATTTCGGTGGTAGTTTTCTTCGTTTCACTTTGAATCCATACTAACCTATATTGATTAATGCTAGTGGACCACAAACACACACACACACACACACACACATACATATATAAATACATATACATATATAAATACAGAGAAATTCTATAGTGCAGACTACACAAAAACCGATGTTTTTTAGAAAGAAAAAAAAAATATCGATTTTTCTGTGTATGTATACACAATGCACATAGCAAAAGCCGATGTTTTTTTCCAAAAAACGTAGATTTTGGTGTGGTCTGTACCATAGAACTACTTTATAAATACATATATATATATATACACATATATAAAACAAGTTTATGGTGTGGATGTCTGTATTTTTATCATGCATACATTCACATCATAGAAGGACCCTATACGTATACATATATATATATATATATATTGTGGAGTTACGATTTATCGTGTATGATGAATTGACATTCCAAGACATAGTTTGGTCTTAGAAGGATAGTGGACATTACAAACATGGATGAGACTAGCCTCGGTCATTCCTGACGTTTACTATGGCAGACAGACTCCATCTTGATGGCTAATATAACATCCGCCCATCTATCATTAGGGTCGGATTGGCTGAGCCATGGCAACCCAATTTGGAGGTCTTAAGGTACTTAATTTCATGCTTCACTCTTGGAGTGGACAAGCCTCAATTGTAATGGATAAGCTAGCCTTTCAACATACACAAGGTCTTACCTTTGGGTTATTCTAATTGGTACATTACGTTTATGTGCCTTAGATTAGCCAAGAAATATGTCTGAGACATGAAAACGGATCTTCACTTGAGTGGACTCTTGCATGTAATCCCAATACGACGTCATTTTGATGAAATTTATCATAGAAACCTTACCTTCCTAAAATATAACTTCGTAGTCCAGTCTTTTAGGGTTTGGTGAGCTGGTGTCCTTGTTTCGCATGTAAATCTCGTGTTAAAGGATATAAAAACTTCATTATGTTCATTCTACGGATATGCCACTCAAAGCAATCCGAAAAGCTCTTTGGCATCTAAACACTCTTATTGATTTGAGCGTTACAATATATTTGGCCAACACCACACCGATACCACTTTACATTCCTTGTTATTTTGCATGTAGGTTTCAGGCTGCAAATTTGACGAATGCAGTGGTGAGAAAAAAGTGTTTCTACATATATAAATATATATATATATATAGGACATTATATGCGAAGATTCTTCTATTAAAATTTTTATTATTAGATTTTGAATTACTATAAAAGATAAAACTTAAAAGTATTTTGACTAATTATATAAATTTATTGACATATTAAAATTTTGAAAGAAAACAATATGAATCTTGTCTACGATCATTTAAACTCTATATATGTTTTTAAAAGTAAAATGCATGTATGTGTATGGTATTAAACGTGTGCATACCAAATTATATGTAATTTACTAGCAGACTATATGTAATCACACATGCATGTGCACGTTTGATACCTAATGTAACACCCCGTCCCGAAGTACACTGGAAATTTTTCAACTTTGACCGAGATCGACCGTTGACCGTTGACCGTTGACTTTGACCATTGATCGTTGACTGAAGGGGGTCAAAAGTTGACTTTTTGACTTGGGTGGAATTCTAAGTTGATTGAGGTACCGTTACGAAGCACACGTTGGCATGAGTTTGTAGACTAGTAGCACGTCGAAAACGGAGCTACGGTTTGAAAGTTATGAGCAAAACAAGTTGAGGTCCAAACTGTCCAAGGGATGCCGGAGTTGACTTTTTATTCATGCAAAGTTGGGCTTTGAATCATGCATGGTTGTGAAGTGCTCGTCGATACGAGTCCGTAGACTAGTGGCACGTCCGATTTGGACATGTGGTTTGAAAGTTATGGACCTGTAGAGTTTTTCAAATACTGTATTATTTTAATATTATTTTTAAACTCGGAACGATGTGCCACGTGTGACTTAATAAATGTGACCATGTGTCACCATATTGAGACGCCACATGTCAACCATGTTTAATATCATATTATTTTATTACTGTTATTTTATATAATAATATTATTTTTTAATATTATTTAATTATTTTTATTTTATTTTATTTTCCTTTTTCTTTTTCTTTTCTTCTCCCCACGGGGGGGGGGGACACGGGGGGAATTTCTTTTTTTTCTTCTTCTTCTTCTCCTTCTCCTTCTCCTTCTTTTCTCCCCCGACGGGTCCACTTTCCTCCTCCCTCATCTCCGGCCGATTGATCACCAGGCGGACGGCAGCAGGCCACACGCGTTGGACAGACCGGCGACCCACGACGGCATGATCTCGGTCACTCAATCTCTGGCCGGTGGGGTGGCTAATGCGCCGGAATCGGCCTCCAACACCGGCGGCCGGTGTGTCGCTAGTTTGCCCGTTTTCCGGCAACCACCGGTCGTGCAACCGGTCCTTTCCCACTAATTTGGACCCTCTAATTCCGATTCTGAGCTCCAATTAACTCAACTCCCGTCGATTTGCAAGAAACGAAGGGATCATAACCGGCCGAATCTTTCCGGCTAAATTCCGGCCACCGCCGGTGAAATTGAACTCAATGGAGGTCGGTAATGTGATCCTCATCTCACAAGCTTTCCATAGACATATAATTTGTCAATTTTGGTTAACGTTTGTGTTAGACCCCTTCGGGTACCAGGTATTATTTACCCAAATAAAATATTATTTTATTTGACTGTGTATGAATTGTATTCTAGGAGCACGGGTGAGTTGTGGAATCGATCCTATGGTGGATCGTGGTTTAATTGCATGCTCCAGGTGAGTGACCCACCTCTAAAAAATATTTTGGGGTAATTAATTATATTTATGTGGTGTTAAATTGAGATTTGGAATTTGTGCTCATGTGGTGGAATTTAAATATAATCGGGAGCAAAATATTATTTTATATATATATATATATATTTTTCCATTGATGCTAAACGGAATTTTGGGTTACTAAAAATTTTTCGATTATTATTTTATTGTGATTTAATTGTATTTATTACACATGAGTAAGGTATTTTCATAAATTAACTGTGTCTGGATTTTTATATTATTTTTGGGCATAATTGGTTTAAATATTTTGTGAAAATATTTGTTTAATTTTATAATTATGCCCTTGGTATATTATTTGTTGGACCTCGTGTTACGAGAAAAATTATTGTTTTACTGTTGTCGATGTTTTCGTACCGGATTTGTTAAAGGAAAATATGTGGGATGGTAAATGTGAAAATTGGTATATTTCCTACGGTGATTTTGAAAAAACGGTACGGTTATAATTAATTTAATAATTATTTTAGACGCACTCATACAGTATTGGTGTTTTGGTGTATATGTGGTTAGCGCGCAAGTTATTATGTCTCCCGTGAGTTTCCATTGGACCGTGGGCAGGCAAGTTTGATATAGTGCACATAGCCGCCCCCCTCCTTGGCCGGGATGACGGTTTTAGCAGCAGTACTGTCGGGATGCCGAAGTGCCGTTTGCAAGTTTCTCTCTTTAATCTCCCCACCAGTCGGTGCTCGGGACGCTGGGTATCGGAGGGCATCACTGGTATATGGTGTGGTGCGTCAAGTATAAATTTTCGGATAGAAAATTCAAACCCCAAAGTGTTTAAAAATTATTTATTATAATTTATTACATTTTGTTTATATTTGGGGTATTTATCTATTGTTTATTAAATTAATTGATACCTTGGTTTTCGGAAAGTACGAATAGCGAGTTTTGCGAAAATATTTTAAAAGGGGAACATTTCCAATGGAGCGAATAGCGAGGGTTTTGAGAGAAAGTATTACCTTCAAATGTTTATTTATTTATTTAATTGTTCGGTATTAATTACTTAAATCCCTTTAATTGTTATATTATTAATATTAAAAGTGTTCAGTAGATAGAGTCACTCACTAAGATGATTAGCATCTCACGTTTTTAAATTCCGTTCCCCTAGGTCCAGGTTAGGAGACGTTGATTGTCCGGGGCGAGCCCAACGTCTCAGTTCGTTGCCGAAAGTCCAAGAAGTATTTCTTCCCTTTTTCCTCTCCATCTTGTGTTGCTTCCTTATTTGTCATTTTATTAATTTTACATTTATTGTATAATGCTCTGTATACTGTATTGGACGTGTAGTTATTATTTATGCATTGAGTTACTGTTACTCTTTGAAATGCTGTAAATTTGTGGAAACAATTTGTAGTATCGTGGGAGGAATAAGGGGATGTATATAGAAGTGTGTTTTCAGTGCAAGAAAGTTTTGGTTAGTCCTACCCTTAGGAGAGGTGCTGCCGGATTTTCTGTGAGAAGGTTCGGTGATATTTCCCTGGGATCAGGACTTGTCTAGGGTTCCGGGAAGGAATCTTGGACGGGTCCTGACAGTTGGTATCAGAGCTCTAGGTTCTAGTATTCCTAAGGGACTGTGCATTGTTGTGCATCCCATCCGCGTCTATTCTCTCGTTTTACCTGTCTTAAAGCGTTCTTTCCCTTTGTCTCGAAGCAATTCATTGCCCGAGTTTGAATAACTCTAATCTTCGAGGGTGTCAATAAGAATCACCTATCCTAACGGGAAATTCCTATGGCCTAGTCAATGGTCGAGAATTGCCTTTTCTTTATCGAAGGTTAAGTAATGGGGGCAGATCCAATTCTGTGAATCTTTTTTTGGGATCTAAAGCGACCCTAGATATGGATTGAGTAGTTCTTGTGTTTATGGACCGCTAGCATAAAGGAGTAAAGTTAAAGTGATTCAGCTTGTCTGAAGTGGTGCTTCGTGGAGGAGTTAGGAGACCTTTGCTGTGGTTAATTTCTGTCCTCGTCTCCAAGGAGCTATCGGAGAAGGGTTGTCAAAGGTATTTGATCCGTGTGGTTGATGCCAAAGAAGATGGTGAGAGTTGGAACCGCTCATAGTGGGAAGCAATTCAGAAGCGTTTTTCCCAACAAGTTATCTGGATTACGATCGTAGAAAGGATTTCAAATCACCATTGAATTGGCGTTGGACATCGACCTGTTTCAGTACCGCCATATCGTGCGACTCCATCAAAGTTAAAGGACTTAAAGGCTTAACTGCAAGATTTGGTGAATAAAGGTTTCACTAAAACAAACTTATCATCATGAATGACATCCGTTTCGTTCATGGAGAAGAAGGATGATTGCCTAAGGGTGTGTATCGGTTATCAACGATTTAGCAAGATCACCACCCATAATCAATACTTGTTGTCGAGTATGGATGTGTATCGATCAACCTCAAAGTGTTAAGATATTTTTTTTCCGATCGATTATTAAAAATTAAATACTTTTCAAAGTGATATTTGAAATTAAAGGTATTTTATTAAAGTATTTTTGTTTATGTTCGTACATGTATTTGTATGTTATATTGTTTGATATTATACTGCACCATACGGAGGCGGCAAACCAATGTGGTCCATGTAGAGCTAGCCCCATAATCATGTTGCCTACGAGTCCAAGGGATCGGACGGCCAATATAGGCAACCATCCTGGTTTGTATTGGTAGCAGAGTGCCGGCGACAGCTGGAATCATGG
The DNA here is from genome assembly GCF_031755915.1 of Ziziphus jujuba. Taxonomy (NCBI): domain Eukaryota; kingdom Viridiplantae; phylum Streptophyta; class Magnoliopsida; order Rosales; family Rhamnaceae; genus Ziziphus; species Ziziphus jujuba. The sequence continues at coordinate 22,142,389 of NC_083381.1, read as the reverse complement.
ATCACATAGCATGTTAGAAGGTATCGTACGTACATCCATTACGAGCGTGCATATTTCATTTTATGCTATGGATTTTAAGATATGATTTTATGCACTTATTCATGTTTTTATCATTGTTCCAATGTGGAGTTTTAACAATTGCCTATGCAAGTTAAGATATTTTAAACTAATTAAAATAATTTTCTTATTATTTATTATTTCATTGATTTAATTAGTAAATTTCATAAATTATATTTCGATTTTTGAAGAAGTTTGGAAATTTAATTTGGGTTGATAAATTGTGTATATTTTATGTTGGTGGTATATTTGAAAAAATATATTTTATTATTTGTTTAATGTTATGGTTTTTCCAAGAGCGACTTAAGGTTTAAGTATCGCCGATTGAGAATCCAAAGTAGAATATCGTTGAGTTCAAAAAGGAGATCCTAAAGGGAGCACGTGATTCGATGTATGCGATACACCCCAAGGGTACAAAGATGTATGGAATGCTCACTAGGTAACATTATGGTTTGGCACGATAAAGGAAGTTGCAAGATTCGAATAAAAGTACTTAAGTCACCGACAAGTAAAAGTGGGGAGTAGAAACGTTGAAGTAGTTTCAATCCTTACCCATTTCCATGTCGGGTGGGGAGATGTAAACATGGATTTTGTGCTTAAACTATCGTTCATAAAGAGAAGGTACGACAGCATTTAGAGAATCAAGCAAGATCCGGATAGCGATTAAAGTTCTACTTGGTTGTTGATTTAAGGATGCATGCTTCAGAAGCACTTTATGGTTAGCGTTCGACTATGACCAAGACTTGTAGATCGTGTTCTCGTGGCCTAGTTTGAATATCCTTAATTAGTCGGCATGAGAAGGAAAGTTGCACAAGAGGAAAGTTAAAATCCACTATTAGGCGTGATGGTAGTGATAGTGGATGAGGTCTCTATTATACTTGCTAAGTTAAGCTGCTCAGGTTCGGAAGAAGAGCTATACAGTTGTGTGTATACAGATACACTTGGAGCGAGACTCAACTACTACATCGCCTTCTACCACAGGCCAATGGACAAGCAAAGTACAGAATTCACACTTGGAAGTTATGTTGAGACCGTGCATCATGCAATGTCAAAAGAAGCTGGATCGAGCAATTTCCATCGATAGAATTCGTTACGATATTAACTACCAAGCGAGCATCGAGGTGTCTTCGTATGAGATTCTATATAGAAGGCAGTGTCGAACCCTACTATATTGGAGTGAAGGGGGTGAGGAGAAGCACCATACGATGACCAACCTGAATTGGAGGCAAACACCTACGAATGACTATGAATAAGGTGAAGGTCATCCAAGAGAGTTTAAAGACCGCTCAAGATCGACAAATGAGTTAAGCCGACGTGCATGGAAAAGATGTTGAATTCGAAGTCCGAGATTAAAGTTTGAAATTATCTCCGTAGAAGAGAGTCATACGCTTTGGTTGATAGAGAAAGCCAAGTTCTTGTTACATTGGTTCTACGAGGTTATTGGAAGAATTGGTTTTGTGGCATGCAAGTTAGTATTTTCGGGAAAGCGGACATCGGCATGCAGCGTAATTCACGTATTGTTGCTACGAAAGGACATCGAAGACCTGTCATGTAAGGAGCGACTAGTGTAGATTTTTAAGTCATGAAGAGTGCGCATGGGTCAATAAGACTATTTTCTCAAGTAAAGTCTCGTGGTGAATTAATCTAGTCAAGGAAGCGACGTGGAAGCTCGAGGCACAAATCCGCAATCAATATTCTTATGTGTTTCAGCGACGTAAGAAATTTCGAGAATGAAATTTTTGTAAAGGGGGAAGATTGTAACACCCCGTCCCGAAGTACACCGGAAATTTTTCAACTTTGACCGAGGTCGATCGTTGACCGTTGACTGAAGGGGGTTAAAAGTTGACTTTTTGACTTGGGTGCAATTCTAGGTTGACTGAGGTACCATTACGAAGCACACGTTGGCACGAGTTCGTAGACTAGTAGCACGTCGAAAACGGAGCTATGGTTTGAAAGTTATGAGCAAAACAAGTTGATGTCCAAACTGTCTAAAGGATGCTAGAGTTGACTTTTTATTCATGCAAAGTTGGGCTTTGACTCATGCATGGTTGTGAAGTGCTCGTCGATACGAGTCCGTAGACTAGTGGCACGTCCGATTTGGACATGTGGTTTGAAAGTTATGGACCTTTAGAGTTTTTCAAATACTATATTATTTTAATATTATTTTTAAACCCGTAACAATGTGCCACGTGTGACTTAATAAATGTGATCATGTGTCACCATGTTGAGATGCCGCATGTCAACCGTGTTTAATATCATATTATTTTTATTATTGTTATTTTATATAATAATATTATTTTTTAATATTATTTAATTATTTTTATTTTATTTTATTTTATTTTCCTTTTTCTTTTTCTTTTTCATTTTCTTTTCTTCTCCCCACGTGGGGAAAAAAGAGGGGGGGGGGGGGGGGGGGGACACGGGGGAAATTTCTTTTTCTTCTTCTTCTTCTTCTCCTTCTTCTTCTTTTCTCCCTCGACGGGTCCACTTTCCTCCTCCCTCATCTCCAACCGATTGATCACCGGGCGGAAGGCAGCAGGCCACACGCGCTGGACAGACCGGCGACCCACGACGGCACGACCTCGGTCACTCAATCTCCGGCCGGTGGGGTGGCTAACGCGCCGAGATCTGCCTCCAATGCCGGCGACCGGTGTGTCGCTGGTTTGCCAGTTTTCCGGCAGCCACCGGTCGTGCAACCGGTCTTTTTCCATTAATTTGGACCCTCTGATTCCGATTCTGAGCTCCAATTAACTCAACTCCCATCGATTTGCAAGATACGAAGGGATCATAACTGGCCGAATCTTTCCGGCGAAATTCCGGCCACTGCAGGTTAAATTGAACTCAATAGAGGTCGGTAATGTGATCCTCATCTCACAAGCTTTCCATAAACATATAATTTGTCAATTTTGGTTAACGTTTGTGTTAGACCCCCTTGGGTACCGGGTATTATTTATCCGAATAAAATATTATTTTATTTGACTGTGTATGAATTGTGTTCTAGGAGCACGGATGAGTTGTGGAATCGATCCTATGGTGGATCCTGGTTTAATTGCGTGCTCTAGGTGAGTGACCCACCTTTAAAAAATATTTTTGGGTAATTAATTATATTTATGTGGTGTTAAATTGAGATTTTGAATTTGTGCTCATGTGGTGGAATTTAAAAATATTGGTGTTCTGGTGTATATGTGGTTAGCGCGCAGGTTATTATGTCTCCCGTGAGTTGCCATTGGACCATGGACAGGCAAGTTTGATATAGTGCACATAGCCGCCCCCCTCCTTGGCCGGGATGACGGTTTCAGCAGCGGTACTGTCGGGACGCCGAAGTGCCATTTTCAAGTTTCTCTCTTTAATCTCCCCGTCAGTCGGTGCTCGGAAAGCTGGGTATCAGAGGGCATCACTGGTATATGGTGTGGTGCGTCAAGTATAAATTTTCGGATATAAAATTCAAACCCCAAAGTGTTTAAAAATTATTTATTATAATTTATTACATTTTGTTTATATTTGGGGTATTTATCTATTGTTTATTAAATTAATTGATCCTTTGGTTTTCGGGAAGTACGAATACCGGATTTTGCAAAAATGTTTTAAAAGGGGAACATTTCCAACGGAGCGAATAGTGAGGGTTTTGAGAGAAAGTATTACCTTCAAATGTTTATTTATTTAATTGTTCGGTATTGATTACTCAAATCCCTTTAATTGTTATATTATTAATATTAAAAGTGTTTAGTAGATAGGGTCACTCATTGAGATGATTAGCATTTCACGTTTTTAAATTCCGTTCCCCTAAAAGTATTTCTTCTCTTTTTCTTCTCCATCTTGTATTGCTTCCTTATCTGTCATTTTATTAATTCCACATTTATTGTATAATGCTCTGTATACTGTATTGGACGTGTAGTTATTATTTATGCACTGAGTTACTGTTACTCTTTGAAGTGCTGTAAATTTGTGGAAACAATTTGTAGTATCGTGGGAGGAATAAGGGGATGTATATAGAAGTGTGTTTTCAGTACAGGAAAGTTTTGGTTAATCCTACCCTTAAGGGAGGTGCTGCCGGATTTTTCGTTGGAAGATTCGGTGCTATTTCCCTGGGATTAAGGCTTGTCTAGGATTCCGAGAAGAAATCTTGGACGGGTCCTGACACCTAATGTGCATGTTGTAACGAAATCTTATATATAGAAATATATATATATATATAATACATCTTTTATTATCAATTCCCTTATTTAGATGCTTTTATAGTAAACATTTAAATATTAAATATAATGATAATTAATGTTTAAATCAATATTTAAAATTAAACTATGAAAACTTTAGCATTAAAACTTTTATTAAATAAAATCAGGAATTTCCTTACCAGAAAATATATATATATATATATATATATATATATATATATATATATATATATATATATATATATATATATATATATATATATATATATATTTGATACTAGGTTTGCAAATTTGAACTCATTCACATTATTATTCGTTCGGAGGAAATAATAAATTTTACCCTCTATCTTAAATTGTCCGGATCACTCTAGTGCTCTGAAAGTTTATATTTTCTCCTTTTTGAGCCCCCAAAAAAAAAAAAAAGAGTTTATATTTTCTTTTAATATACATGTAAAATCTATCATATGGAACCCATATACATTTGAAAGGAGAAAATACATGCTTTGTTGTATTGTAGATAGTTTCCATCACACAGCCTGGTATGAGCACGTGAATTCTGTCCGACCGACTTTTCTAATTATTCTTAATTTTTTTTCTTTCTTCAAATATATATTCAGATAAATGAAAAAAAAGAAGAAAAAAAAAAAGGAAAATACAGTGTCTTGAAATTGAAAACATCTTTTCAAATGGTAGGGGTACATAGAGCTAATTTTCAATACCCATCAGTAAAATAACATCACATTAATTGCATGATATCGAAAAAGTTTATTTTGGGAGAATATTTGTATCCAAAAAGTTTTTTATATAAATATTTGTTGCAACTGATATGATTATCAATGCAATTCATTTTTTTTCCACCCAAAAAAGAAAAAAGAAAAAAAAAAAGAACAAATTATATTCATAATGAAAAAAGGATACATAAGAGTCTAAGAGGGATTTTAGCCATAGAGAAACCCTCCTCCACCCCAAATACAAGAATTGTTACAATTAATCCCAAAAGCCCCAAACCATGAGCCACCCAATAGGTGGTGCTAAGTGAAAATAAAGACACACTGAAAAGAAGGTAGAGACCCGAGTAAGCTTCTAACAGCAGACAATAGAATAAATAGAAATCATGTAGTTTTGACTTCTGAAACAATAATAGAGTTCATCCAGTTTTGAATTCATGTTGATACAAGCAATAAGTAATTGAGCTCATTTTATGAGTTTATTTTTTCATATATATATATATATATATAGATTTTGTAGTTTTAAAATATCTAAAACCAATTGAAATTAAACCAACAATGGTCTATGTATTATGTCATCAAAAATTAAATTTTATTGATGATTATTATCAACAATAATAAATAGCTTTATATTATTTTAATTGAAATCTGATTTACAAGATAAAGCAACTAGAGATGTTTAGCTTTTATTTTCCGTCCATGAAAAGAAAAAATAAAATACAAATGTAAATTAATGTGAGATGGAGGGGAAAAAAAAAAAAAAAAAGCATGTGAGAATGGAAACGTGATCCGCAAATCATTATTATTAGTTTTTTTGGTTGAAGCGGTCCGCAAATTACCATTATTATTATTATTATTTTTACGAAGTGATCCACAAATTAGGCTTTTTTAAATCAGTGGGCCTTGTCTTTGCAGCAGTGGCTGAATCCAGTAACATTACAAGTCCAACCTAATTTTGGGCCACATAGAGCCATGAAATTATATTTGGGCCTTTTCTGGTTGAAATTTAGAGAGTAACTCTTGGTTTGGGTTCTGGAGACTGGACCTCCTAATTTTAGGTAATTTGTACATTATCAAAATATTTTGCTCTAACTTTTTCCTTTTTGAAAATAATATTTTGCTCAAATTTTGTTAACCATTTAAAATAAAATATCAGTTACCCAGGAAAAAAAAAGGGTTGGGTTTTAATAATTTGCATTTATTGATTTCTTTTTTATATATAGAATTATGATGTTACAAAGGTAATGAAACATATAAATATAATGTATGATCCTCAAATTTACCCCAAAAAAAAATATATATATATATATATATATACATATAATTTGTGGATATATACATATAATTTGTGATCCACAATAAAGAACATACAGGGAAGTGAAACAAAAATATAACAATTTCACTTATTTGGACACAAATAAAAATAAAGATATAAAATTTATTTCAAACAAACCATGAGCAACTTTTACATTTCCTTTGTATTTTGTCCATATGACTTCAAAAATCCCTTTTTTAATTTTTCCAGCATAAAAGTTAATGCCATTTAAATTTAAATGGCATAAATATACAATTTATATTTAAATTGTTCTATATGATAATGTATAAAAGATTTTTTTTATTGCTATTAATTAATTATATATATTATTAATTTTTTCATGTTTTTTCAAAATATAACTTTTAAAAAAAAATTATTCTTAACAAAATTGTACAATATGAACATTCAAAAGCATAGAGTCATTTTAACCATGTCAATTTTTTTCCTTACCATATGCTGATAAGATGTTTAGAATCTATTAAAAAAAAATTTTAAAATGTTTATTTTCTTTTTAACAGAACCACTAAAAATGTCTCATATCCTATTCTATACAATATTTCCACATCTTATTCTATACAATCAATCATATATTAAAAAAAAAAATTTAAAAAAATTATTATTATTTTGTACAATAAAACAAAACACGGTTCAAAGATAATTAAAAATTTATGGTAAATGATTTTGAAGATGAAGAAATATGGCAGACTCTCATTTGGGCATTTTTATGTTTTTCATTTGAACTTTCCATTCCTTTCTGTGTGAGCCAAAAAACGTGGTACATGTTCCATGCTGTGAGCTGCCGCTTGGCGCCTCCATTTTGTATTTGTGAGCTTAAAATAAAAAATAAAAATAAAAAATAAAAAATCTCCATAAATGGCCATGTTTTTATGCGCGTCGTGGTCTTTCTGCTTCATCTCCATTATCTTTCTGGTTTTTTTGGGGTCCGCTGTTGCCACTCAAATCCCACTTCGTCAATTCCCTCTTCCTTCTTTGTTTTCAATTTTCTTTTTCAAATTTTTTTCTATAAAAAAATAAAGAATATATCCTTTGCTTTTATAATTCGGAGGATGCCAAAGTTCCATATACCACCACCAAAGTTATATTCTCTAATTTTGATTTTAAAGTCTCTCTCTCTTTTTCTTTCTTTCTTTTTCTCTATTTTTCCCTCTCTTTTTCTTTTCCCTCAGGAATGAAAATTCTTGAAGCAAAACGAGATCAAAGTATTTCTCTTTATTGTTCTCCTTTGCCTTTCTTTTTGTTTCTATGTTTTGCTTTCTTTGTGCTCTGGTTGTTTTTAGTCTGAGAGATTAAAGATTTGAGGGCCTTCCAAAAGAAAGAACCTGGAGATGGAAACTGTGGTACTTGATGGTATAATTAATAGGCTTCTTGAAGTTAGAGGGAATCCAGGGAAGCAAGTTCAGCTTTCTGAGAATGAAATCAGGAAGCTTTGTCTTGTCTCCAGGGATATTTTCTTGAGGCAGCCCAATCTCTTAGAGCTTGAAGCACCCATCAAGATTTGCGGTACTTTTACCTGAAAACCCATGTTGTGTTTGATCTTATTTTGATTCAAAGTTGTTTTTTTTTGTTATGTGGGTCATGATCGATTTTGAATTTTGCTGGGAAATTCTGTTCTGGGTTTGGATTAATTTGTGCCGTTATATCAATTTCTGGGTTTGGATTAATTCGTATTTTTATATCAATTTCAGGTTAATAGTGTTTCCCTTGTGCTGAGGGTGTCTCACTTTCTTTCTGCTTTGCATATGTTATACTGATATGATAAAGTATGATTTGTTGAATGGTATCAATTCTGATGAGCAAATTAAATAATTTGTCACTGGAAATGAAAAATGATGATGCCAGGGAAGTTATGGAACTATAGGTGTCTTTTACATTTTTGTGCAAAATTTCTCTCCCAAACAAATGAGCTGGTAAAAACATTGAAGCAAAAAAGATATTCTGGGTTGTGTTTGAGGGATATGAGTACTGAGGGAGATGAACTTTTTCAATATATTTTAGTTTGACCTCCGGCTTGTCACCCAATGTTAAAAAGTTGCATTCCTGAATCATGTCTTGGAACTCTAAAGACTGTCTGACGATTTTCATTATCATACTGTAGGCTTTGAAGGATGTTGAGAAAAACATTGAACTTTTTAGATTTCTTGCATGGTTATAGACCTAGTTTTGACTAGACTTGCGGACCACAAAGATAATAGAAACATTTAGCATCATTAGAAAGGGTAACCAAACTGAGTTTCACTAGAGGGTGAGAAAGTTTGGAAATTGCAAAACTTCTTACAGGTAATTTCCATTGGAATTTGGATTTTTGCTCTGAAACTGTAATGTAAGACTGTTTTGCCAGTTGTATTGAAGCAATTAACCTTGCACTGTTTCCTTGGTTTGCAACAACCAATACCAGCCATTGTTTAACTTACTGTAATGAAGTCACTTATATCTATACGTTCAAGCGCCTATTTCATTCTTCACTTACTAGAAGTGGGAATAAAAGTGAAAGCCAATGTTTCATTGCGTAGAACCTCGAAATGCATTGCACTAAACCAATCTGCCTGCCTAGACCAACTCTTTCAGTCTGTTGTTTTCAGTTTTTACTTATTTTCCTTAGTTGATACCGCATCATGCTGAAAGTGCAGAGAAACTATTTTTGAAAAATAATGAGGTAGATGGATGTGTATAGTATTTTACAAAGTAGGCAATGAGGTTTGAATTCATTTATATTGAATTATACAAACAAACTTGTGATCAAATACTGCCTGTACTACATGCAGTTTGACTAATTTAATACAAATTAAGTAATTATTTTATTAATGTCGATTGTTTATATTCTTAGTCTTATCAAAAAAATAATAATGTGAATATTCATTTATGTCATCCAGGTGATGTCCATGGTCAATATACTGATCTCCTTAGACTTTTTGAGTATGGTGGATTACCTCCTCGTTCCAACTACTTATTTTTGGGCGATTATGTAGACCGTGGAAAGCAAAGCTTGGAAACAATATGTCTTCTCCTCGCATATAAAATAAAATATCCTGAAAACTTCTTCCTTCTGAGAGGAAACCATGAATGTGCTTCTATAAACCGCATATATGGGTTTTATGATGAATGCAAAAGAAGGTTTAATGTCAGACTCTGGAAGATATTTTCAGAGTGTTTCAACTGCCTTCCTGTGGCAGCTCTAATTGATGAAAAGATACTCTGCATGCATGGCGGGCTTTCTCCTGAGTTGGACAATTTGAATCAGATAAGGAACATAAAACGACCTACTGATGTTCCAGAAAGTGGTTTGCTGTGTGATCTCCTCTGGTCCGATCCAAGTAAAGACATCCGAGGCTGGGGACCAAATGATAGGGGAGTTTCCTTTACATTTGGCCCTGACATAGTGGCAGAGGCCATCCGGAAGCTGGATCTTGACTTAATTTGTCGAGCTCACCAGGTTTGAAATGTCTTTTTATCATAAACATTTATGAACTTGGACAACCTAGATGGCATTCATGGAATGGATAATATCATTTTTGCAGGTTGTGGAAGATGGATATGAATTCTTCGCTAATAGACAACTTGTAACCATATTTTCAGCGCCTAATTATTGCGGTGAGTTTGATAATGCGGGTGGCATGATGAGTGTGGATGAGACTTTAATGTGCTCCTTCCAAATATTAAAGCCAGCTGATAAGAAGCCAAAATTTGGCTTTGGACTTGCAGCTTCAGCCAAGTCAGCTGCTCCAGCGAGATTCAAGGTATAGTTATCCCTTCTCATGCCAAGCATATGGGCTTTCTATGTGTAAATAACAATGGAGATATCCATTTAGCAAAAAAATTATTGATGGATTGCAAGAGAATTTTGTTCATTGGTAATTGATATGAGAAGAAAAAATATTTTTAGGCGTTGATAAAATGCCAAAAGTTTATATCTGAGAGGATAGTAAACTAATACTTAAAATGGAAAAATGGGCTAATGTAATGCTGTATATTGAAGTAGTAAGAACTTGGCTATCAAATTTAACTTTAGAATTATAAATTTGATCTCTTTTAAGGCTGCGTAGAGAAGATTCAAGGGTGAAGCATTTCTGCAGATCTCTGAACATATTTTCTGGAACATCGATGTTATATGTTTTACCACGATCTATTGTTAATAACGCTAGCAGGCTTGCAGCTTTTCCATTGAACTCTTTTGATTTTTCTTTGTACAGTCATTTCTCGGTGCAAAGGGCTAAGAACGTTTATTATGAGAGGAGTAGATTGGTGGTTGTTTGAGTATATAGCCAAAGTGGCAATGAAAAAGTCTTCGAGTTTCTATTCAGCACAGAGGAAAAACACAAACTAGCTACTTCCCTCAACCAATGATGATGCAAAAAGTATTTTCTGCTACCAAATTTGAGAGGCTGCAATATTATTATTTTTTTTTTTTTTTTTTTTCATAAGATGGGGTTGGGAGGAGTTTTCCTTATCTGGGATCTTGGTCTTGCTTTTCCCATGTAGAAAAATATTTGCAAGACTTGGTTCCATTTTTCACATTTTCTTTCGTATTTCCTTTCTCATTGTATTGTAGTCAACAAAAGATTGAGAAGGGCTTTGAGGGATTACTTGAGGATTGACATTTTCTGTTGTCTTACTTGAGGGTTTGGCTTCCTACAATTCCTCAAACCTCGCATTTAATGGAGGCTTTGTTTTGTGTCTCTGAGTTATATAGCAGGATGCTGTGGACTCCTTTTATGGTTATTTTATAAATTCCAAAAAGGCTATAGTTTTATTGTTTATTTTTTTTCTTTTTTTTTTTCTTCTTAACCCCCCAGAAAGAATACAATAAATTGAAATGACATTAATTTACTAGTTACTACTATGATATTTAAATAATGTTGTTAGTATAATTTTTTGTTATTAAATTATTTGGGCCATTTATTATTTTAAATCATAATTTAATGATCTAATGATAAATTCTATAGTTTAGGTAACATTGATTAAAACGGAGATGCCATTTGGAAAAATAAATAAATTAATTAATTAATTAATATTTTAATATAGAGATTATGAAAACAACGACAATTTTTATCAAATGGGGAATTTAGTGAAAGAAAACTTTTTTTGTTTCTTTTTGGCTGAAATATTGAGATGAAATATATGATGTAACAAGCCCGTAAAATCAATAATTTGACACGTCCATTTCCACTTAACACCATAAGAGATCAACTCTAAATGGAGAGATATTAGGGTTTTCTTTTTATTTTTTTAATTTCTTTTTGGGCTAAGAAAAGAAAAAATACTCTCACGTATAGAGAGCTTCAAAGTGGAAGTTACACCTCAAATTGCCATCAAAATTTCCTAGTTATAAAAAGTCCAAGATTCCATTCCATCCGGACCACCTAGATTAGACATTTTAACTTTTTGATCGTCCATTTTACACTTTTTTTTTACTATATATATATATATATATATATACTGATTATATGAACTTGGCGGGTTGGTCCTAAACTGAATTTCCATTGCTTTGCTGCAATACCTTTTTATCTTTCTAACCAGGCAATCATTTTCAGAAGCTAAGCGATTTCTATACATCCAAATTATATAATAGTGGTCCTTAGTTTCTATTCCCCACTGACACAAAAGAATCCAAAAAGCTGGTTTTGGGGTGCAAACCAGCTCGTCGAAAACTATCACCATGAGTGATAGGTACCTGATTCTCACGTTTAGACTTTAAGTGGAAATGGACCCCAAAAAAAAAAAAAAAAAAAAAAAAAAGTATGTCTGAAAAGTAATTAAATATAAAAATTCTGGTAGTGAAATTTTGTTGTAGAGTTTAATTCTAGGTGGGATTTTGGTGGAAGACGAATCTTATCTCGTTTTATTGCAAACCATATAACTTTTTTTTTTCTTTTGGTGGGTTTGGATGTCAAGAGAATATATTTTACAGTCATATTATTCATTTGGTGGGTTTGGATGTCAAAAGAATATATTTTACAGTCATATTCTTGTATGACTAAGACTTTGGTTTTTGTTGCTTGGTGAAAAATTGAAGTTTTCATATTATGAGACAAAGGATCGTTTTGTAAAAGTGAGTGGAAGAGATTGATCTTTCAAAAGCTTGGAAAGTTTAGGTCGATTTGGTCTAGGATAGTGAGGGATTCCAGTTGCACAAGTTGAAAACTAGTAGCATTTGGAAAATGGTTATGGTAACATTCCAGTCGAAAAAAAATTTTTTTTTTTTTTTTTTGATAGTTCAGCATTTTATTTTGAAAAATGGGAAATGTTTTCTTGTAGAGTTTATAATTCCGTTGAACAAATCGAGTTTTTATCATCATTATTATTATTATTAAGAATAATAAACTCATCAAAGATAAGTAACCAAGTCTTTTCAAAAAAAAAAAAAAAAAAGAAGAAGCTAAGTAACCAAGTCCACTACAATGCCCATTAGAAGAAATTGGGCTCAAATTAAGCTTCTTAATGCACAATGGGCTTAGTATTTGTAGCCTGCTTTAGAAAAAAAAGAATATTCAATTCAAAATAACACAAGCTTGGCCTCTTGTTCACCAAAAAATAAATAAATAATAAATAAGGGCTTGGTTTTTTTTTTTCTCCCTTTTAATAGAAATATTTGGTTTGATTTAATTTTACATATTTTATATTTAATCCGGTTAATGATTAATCAAACTGATGGAGCCACTTTGTTTATAAATTGAATAAAATAAATCAAATTAATCAAACTTCTATCCACATAGACGGCTATATACTAAAGATTTAAATTTACAATCATTAGAAATAAAAGAAAAAATAATTGAATAATATCCATATAAGATAAATATAATATGCCATTGGAAACATCTTAAAATTCTAAGAGAATGAGGCTAAAATTTGCTTAATGCTCCTATTGGACTGAGGTCTTATATCTCCTTTTTCCTGTCTCCAATTCTGCACCACCACTTATATTAGGACACTTCATTTAAAAATTTTCTATCTCTTCACAATTTGGTCACTCGGTTTAGTTTGTTCATTCCTGTTTCTACTTCTTCTTCCTGTTTTATACACATACATACATATATATATATATATATATATTCTTTTTTGTCATTTGGTTCCTAAAGTGCTTTAAGGAATGAAAGAAGAATCCGAACAACAACAATCAGTAGATGCTAAAAATAAATAAACAAATAAAATCAGGTGTTTCTTTCTTTCATTTAATCCAAAAATAATCAAAAATGAATCTAGAGCGTGACTATATTGCAGGGGAATCCTCTAGTTGTTTAGAAATCCAATTTTGGATCTATCTGTTCAAAAACCAAATTTTGATCCTCCATTTTGTCTTCACTCTTCTTCATTTATTTTTTCCATTAATTTTTCCCTTGGCTTGTGAAACTCTTTATTCCCTATTTTCATTAATGGATGAACCCAATTTTTACCCTTTCAAATATGCAATGATGCTGTTATCTGGGACTTTTTTTTTTTTTTTTTTTTTGGGTCATTCATAGGTTTGCTCATGTGATTAATCAGGAAGTTTCTTAATCTTAAATTTATGGGGGTTATATGGATATGAGCAACAAATGGAGAGTTTTAACAAAGAAGGAGAAGGAGAAGAAAAAATAATGGAAATTTAACTATAAAAGAGTAAAAAAAACTTTAAATGAGATGTCATAATATTAGTGGTGAGACAAAATTGGGAGCATGAAAAAGGGATAGAAGATCTCAATCCCTTTTATTTCCTTATGAGTTAGAAGAAAGCTTAATGCTTGTTATATGGTACCCCTGTTTTTCTCTTTTCTCTTTTTGTTGTTTTTTTTTTTCTTTTAAAGAATAAAAAAGAAGAAGACATTTTTATAGATATAGAAATTTTTTTTAACGTTCTTGTTTCCAATTACAATGTAAAACTATATCCTATTTTGTCATAAAATATTGTAATAAGTCTCACTATTGGTAGTTTATCCCAAAAAAAAAAATAAATAAATAAAATAAAAAAATCTCAATACTGGCAAGTGGAAACCTAAGTTTAACTTATTACAATTCCAGCCAAAAAAAAAAAAAAAAAAAGTTTAACTTATTACAATGAACAAAGCTCAGACCACCAAGGTCAACGCGTCTTTGTACGAAAGTCTCACATTAGTTTACCAAAACTCTATACAAAGAGGTGTATGTAAGAAACATACAAGAAAAGTAGTGAAATTTATTTTTGTACAATTGGGGCAAAAAAATTTAAAAAAAAAAATACATAGGTTACTATTATATAGTATATAAATATACATTCTACTAGTTACTACCTTCTCTTGGAGGTTTTCTAGACCAAAATCACAAGTCACACTAAAATATTTATTAACAAATAATTAACAGCTTAACTAACTCCACTAATCTTGTTGTTTTTAAAGTGATGTTCCAATTTCTAGGAATAATTAGTTGTTCATATGAATCAGCAAGATGAAGGATTGGATGGGATGGAAATGGAATTCCAACCACTCTTGAGGATTTTAACTTAAGAACATTTTTGGAATTCATTTATACCTATATTTTCCTTTAGCCCTTTGCACAAGTTTTTTATAAATTGACAATGAAGGTGACTCCAATTCAAAATAACTAGAAGCCAAATAATCATATTGACTCTAAACAAGGGTTTCTATCTTTCTTTCATTTTCTAAAAATTATTGACCTCTATAAGGTTAACTTCTCAATCTAGAAGTACAAATAAATAAATAAATAAAAATATATTTCTTCATAATTTAAAATGGACAAAGACATTGACAATGACAATGTTAGCTTCATACTTATTTTCCCAAAGCATTTAAGTAAAAGAAAAAATAAAATTATGATTTAGGCAACACGCAATGTTTTGTTTTTTTTTTTTTAACTATTTTACTTCATAAAATATTTTGAATGTACTTTTCAGAAATATTTTAAAATACATGAAAAAGTTAAAAAAGAGGAAAAGAACATATCAATATCAACGTACAATACAAGATTATGACCTGAACATACACAGAATTGGATGAAATTATAATATAATTTCCAGTCTTTTGTCGCACCATCAAGGGGTTCATATGGTCCCACGCGTTAAGTGGGTCCCAGTTGTCCTTGTTGGCTTATTCCCTTTTTGAAAGGTTTAAATTCGGTAATACAAACATAAAAATACAGGGCAATCTTGGCTCTCCGTAGACCGTTGACATCGGTGGGACAGCTATTGAAGATGACAATCGGATGGCGACAAGAGAGCTAATTTCGTGATAGCTGCGTAATATTTTGTTTCTGTGTGTCAACGCGTACCGTGTACCCTCGGTTTTGCCACTTCACGATTCACCTAACGCGCTTCGATGACTTCAACAAGTGGACTTGGAATTTTGACCTCGGATGGCCCACCAAAACTCTATTTTTACTGCTCATTTATCGTGTGATGGAGTTTTTTTTTTTTTTTTATTACAAAAATATTTTTTTAAGAATATTTAAAAAAATTAATTAAAGTAGTACTAAAATGATCGAAATTGTTACTTTATATTTGTCTAGAAAATAGTCAAGAGATTTATAATTCACAGGGCCATGATCAAATTTTATCTGATTCCAATATTAACATTCAAATTAGTTTTTGTTCTTTTTCTTTTAAAAAATTGTTTTTTATGGAATATTTTTTTAAAAATTATTGGACTATTATTATTATTATTATTATTGGGAGTTGGAATGTTATCATGTTCATTTTTGTGGTGTTTTATCGACGTTTTATTTGTTGTTTTTGTCAAACTTCTGAACTTCATTACTAAAATTGTATTCCACTTTTTATAGGCTGTATTTCATTTTATTTTTTTAATTCATCGACATGATTTTAGTTCACGGAATTGGATTAAAAAAAAATGCAATAGATGTAGATTTTTAGCATCTAATAAATAGTTCTTAATATGTGTTTTTGTTAAAAACATGTTTTGCACTCTTGTTTGGACAAACTTGTATGCAGTGAACTTATCAAATGATCAAGTTTTGCAAGAAAAATCGTTAATTGAAAATTAATTAAAAATCCCCAACTAGTATTACTTTATTTTAGGTCAAATAGCAAACGTATTCGATTCCTTTTCAATGCGTCTCCATGACATAAGTTTGTTGCACTTAAATAATAAAATTCGTGATATAATGTAAAATGATTATCATTTTATTTTATTTTTTTGCATAAACTCTGCAGTTATGGTTGACCATCAGAACAAAACATCTTATATTTGAACAATCTCTCCTTGCCACAATACAAACTAATTCCTAAAATTCGACCCAAAAAAAAAATTCCCAAAAAGTCAAAATATAACTTACAAACCGAACTATATATCCAAAATTGCTTCATAATCAAATATGTGTGCGGATATATAAGAGTGAAAAGTCAAATACATCAACTCTCTTATTTATTTATTTATTTTGGATTAAATAAAAAATACTGAAAATATAAATATATATCATTACTAGCATTAGGATTTTCTTTTTTCTATTATTAAATTGTATAAAATGTTAAAATTTATATTTATATTTATTAATTATTATATTTTGATAAGTTTTATTTTTCTAAATACATTATGTTATTAAATTCATATTTTATTATTATTTTTAATTTTAAATCTTAATTTTTTGATAGAATTTAAGAACAAATAAAAAAAAATTTGATGTCAATATTATTGGATCATCCATATATATATATATATATATATTTTGCATCAACTTGTAGATGTACTTAAAAAGGCCAAGCTAATGTGAACCCAAGCTAATGTGAACCTTACAGCAGCCAAATTTGTTGATTAAATTAATTTATACCATACGTGTGTGTGTGTGTGTGTATCTGTAAATATAATCGATCATGTTTTCAAATTCATTATTAAGGTCCACTGAGAAGAGAAACCAGATCAGAAGAAAAAAAATATAATAATAACAAATATTAGTCAGAATGTGTGCGAATTTGCTAATCTATTAAGAAAATGAGCTTGTTTCCAGCCCATTCACGTAAACAGAGATTGATAAGACTAAAATAAACCAATTATGCTTTACTAGGCTAATTTGATTTAATTTTGATTAACTAAGCAAAGTTAACAAATAATGTACCAATATCGGGTCTTTGTTTAACTATGCTGATTTTGATTGTTTGGTTTGCTTAAACATACAACGGTTATATAAATGCCAACTAAATATTAATATATGTTTTATATAATACCGGAAGTAAAAATAGTCAATGATAATGAAACTTGGGATTTGGTATGTGACGGATTAAAGTGGTAATTAATAAGTAGATTAAATTAAATGTCAACTGGTTTTTCACCCGGAAAAGGAAAAAAAAAAAAAATTGTTAACGGGGCTGACTTTGGAAGAGCAAAATGTAAAGCAAGCTATCGCAGGCATTTTGTAAAGTCAGACTGTAGAAAAATGCAAATTGCAACATGTTGTAAGTGATCACAACAAGCAAATTATCACCAATTTTTATGCATTACGACCACAAAATGGAAAGCGTGCCCGAATTCATCTATAAAATATTTGTAGGTTCATTGTTTGACCATTTTTACGGATTTCTTAATTTATTTTATTAGTTTTACCTTTTTTTGTGGCTGAAAAAAAGTATGTTTTATTTTTTTGGTAATAAAAAATGTATTTTTTTTTTTTATTGTATGCCCCTTTCAAATAAGTTTCACGTTAAGTTAATCAAATGTAATTTGCCAATAAGATAAAAAATAAAAAAATAAAAAATTTCTTTGTTATGGAACCAGCATATAATGTAGAAGTAGGACGAGATTTGGTATTGATGCTTTACATTTTGGGTAAAAGCCTTTGATAAAATCTAGAAACTCAATGATAATTTGGCTCTTTAAAACATGATCAAGATCATATTATAATCTCATTTTAGCAAAAAGATCATATTATAATCTCTCTTCTTTCTCGCCGTCTTTATAGGAAGTCCTAATTAACAATATATATAAAATTGATCAAGAAATGACAACCTCAATATAATTTAAAAATGCGTGACTTTAGTTAGTATATATAGCTGTATTATGACAACATTTTTTTTTTTTTAAGAAAAAATATTGCTTCTGAATTTTCTATATGCTTATCCAATAATATATACTATAACTCTATGAGTACAACTTGTTTACGAACTCTTTGAATATCAAACTAATGTCGTATTAGTTTATTTTTTCTATTGAAATTCAATTAATATATTGTCTCATTTGTTGGTAAATAAAATTGAGTATTCATACATATACAGCTAAAGGGATATCGATTTTTTTTGTTTTAGGAATAAAAGAAGAAAAGGGAAAAGAATTTCATCCTTCCCCTTTGTATTTGGTCAGAGGATTAGATTGTTCATCTTGTCACCTAGGCCAGCAAATATTAGCTGTTATAAAGCTGATAATCTCTCTTTGAAGGATTATTAATTTAATCAGCTATCCAACTTAGCAAGAAAAGAAGAGTAATTTAAGAAATTCATTTCAATGTCCGTGAAAGGATAAACCTAAATAGGTCAATATTGTGTTGCATGGACGTGCCTATTGATGCTTAATTAAGTTATAATTATATAAACCCTGCTCGATAATCGAGGCATTTCACATTTATAATGGACTCCCCGGTTATAATATATATATTATCAAACTTAAATGGGTCTCTAATTTTAATGTTAATATTTTTTTTAGATATTAAATTATATTAAAAGTTAAAATTTAAAATTATATTTATTAATTATCGAATTTTGATATAATGTATTTTTTTTAAATAAGATATTAGTATGTTACTAAATCAATATTTATCATTTTAAATTTTAAATTATAATATTTTAATATGATCTAATAATTAATAAAAAAATTAATATTAAAAATATTAAATCATTTCAAGAACCTGATTATATATATATAAAATAAGGTGGATTTTGATCATATTATAGGCTACAATCATTGAACACATGGAATCAGATATATTGGATGCATTTTAATTTTCACTCTTTGGTTCTCTGCCTTGCAAGCAAATCCAAGGAATCATACTCAGACCAAATTGGCACCTCCAACAAGAAACCGAAAGAATAAACTATTAAAAAAGCGAAAAAAGCGAGGGGACTTATGAATGCTAGCACTCAATTACATCAAGCAATTGAGGGGTGAAAAATTGACTGATAGAATGGAACCTTTTTGCTAAACTAATAGAATGGAACCTCTTATTGTAATCCAAATGGAAATTTATGTTCTACTCGATATCTTTAAAGGCATCGAGGACAATAATAATAATAATATTAATAATTATAATGGTTAAAGGGCATTAACTTAGTAGCTAAATTATTTATAAAAAACACTTAGTAGCTAAATTACATTTTAGAAAATAGAAAATGTTTAATGTTTGACATAATTAATTATAGTCATATGATTTTTGCTTTCCTTGACATACTATGTACTTTATTTTTCTAATTTGAAACTAATAGTGTACTCATAGATTTAGTTCAATAATAAAATTATTAAATATATTTTCAGATTTAAAATTTAAATTTTGATATACGTAAAGATCTTCTTTTCCAGATTTTGTAGTCAAAAAACAAAAAAATGAAAACAAAAACTAACAATGGCTTTTAGTATCGAAGTTCATTGATTTTAGCCCCAAAAAAAGATGAAAAAGAGTTCATTGATGAATTTCTAGTGCTATAGAGATTAATTAATGATGGGTATTAGAACTACTACATGCCTCTTGTACTTATCGTAAATCTTAAACGTTTGAAAAGTAATATCATAAATACCATTCAATTTATTAACATATTTATCAATAGTATATATGTCATTAGAAATACCTATCTCTTCAAAAATATCAATTGTATATATGTCATTAGAAATACCTATCTCTTCAAAAATATATTTATTTATTTTAAATTATATTAACATGTTAATTAATTATATAGTATTGATATGTATATTTTGGATTAGATATATTGATAGAATAAACAGTATCTGTAATAATATTTATGTTTAAAAGAGTTTCAAAAAAATTTATATATTAATTTTTAAATACTATTTATTAATGATATATTTTTTTCAAATCTATTAACGAGGGTGTATTCAATTTAGAGTTTGATAGATTTAAAATGAGTAATAACTTTAAAGGATTTGATGGATTGTTATGGAATTCTACAGATTTCATAAAAATTTTATAAAAATCTAACAAAATATTTGGGTTTAAGACTGAATTTCATGTTGATTATTTTCTTTACAATTTCACTGTTAAAATCCTTTTAAATCTATTAAAATCCATCATTTTTATAGTTTTTTAAATTTAATAACTGTTTAAATACGATCAGATTTTAAAAAAATTATATAAAATTCTAATTGAATACATTTAGATTTTAACAAATTTTTATAAAATTCATCAAAATTTAAATTAAATATCATTAGATTTGTATAAATTTTTTTAAAATTTAAATCAAATATTTCTAAATATTTAAAAACTTTTAGAATTTTTTAAATTCTAAGTATAATATACTTCCTAAATAATGATATAGTATTCGACAACCTTTATTTCTAAATGTAAATATTTACCGAAAAAAAAAAGCAAAAAAAAAAAAAAATCTGTAAGGCAAATTTATGAGAGAGACGTGGTGCCGAATTGTGCTTCCTTCTCTTATACACAAATGGGGCCTACATGCATTTTCTTTGTGCACCCTGTTTGCTGTGTCAGGGTAGCCTGAACTTGGTTGGTAGTTGACAACCCAAGCAGGAGAATGTAAAAATGATAAACAAATCAGAGCCAAGACAAAACTCAATTATTTATTTATTATTTTTTTTCATTGATCTTAAGCTATTCGTCTATTTTCACATAAAATTCAGGATGAGATTTGACATCTTGTATTTTCCTTTTTTTTTTTTTTAATAAGAAATTTAGATACTGTTATAACAATTTAATGGAACCTCATATAGGCAACTGAACAATAATCTTTGTCCCTTAGCATGGAAATGGAATTTAATTGAAAAGAAAATTTTCAAATACAGATTATGAAGTATATTTTTCAATACAGCAGCAAAAATAATTTCAGAATATATGTATATACATATATATTGGCTGGAATTTCAGAAAATCAATTGGACTAACATAAATTAATTGATGATCACAACGTATATAAAGTGTTTTGTTTTGTTTTTTTTCTTTCCTCGTTTTTCTCTTATGTTAAAAACAAAGATACGAACTTTCCAAAGCCTTGAGCCTGGGTGATTTACGCGTTCCTTCCTTGAAATTCATTATTCGGAATCCTTGAATTTCATTATTTTTCCAATCTCCAAATTAAAATATTAGCTAAATTAATTTAGAAATGCATGGTCAGTCTTCTATCAAAATTTTTCCATTAGATATTTATAATTAATTTTTGAATTGCTTTAAAAATTCCAATTTAAAGTATATTGTATTTATATAAATATAATAAAATATTAAAATTTAAAAGCATAGTAAACTATATCAAAATTAATATAAATTTCAAATTTACATTTAAATTTCAATTTTAAATAAATTTAAGAACTAATAAAGACATCAAGATTATTTTGTATAAATTTGCTTATATACATGATTTATATCATGTAATATTACTTGTCTCCCTATGGAACCCATAGACGGTGCCATCAATCAATTTCAAGGTAGTTTCACAATAAAGTGAACCCCTTTGAATATTTTTGAGTCCTTGTACAGTATCATCTATCTTCTCTCTATATATTTTCATAATTGCGTGGAAATTCATTACTAAATATGACATTGAAATATAAGAAACAACCTTAATCTTAATTTCATTTGCCAAGCATTCTGAGAAATTTCAATACACCGTGTGTAGGTACCTTTTTATTTTTTTCTGGGGTATAGATGTGTGGATCCCACACACCTAGTGTACTGAAATTTTTTTTTTTTTTGGTTTTTTTTTTCACACTTATAAACAAAAGCTAAAAACAAAAATCATAGGTCCCAAATCGGAAAAATAGATGTGATTGATTATATAAAAATTAAAAAAATAAAGGCATTTGATTACCAGCTTACAAAGGAAATTGTATAAATAGAGGTGTCGTCTGAAGTCTCCAAGTGGAAAAATATATGGTTTTATCCAAAAAATAAAAAAAAAAGTGGAAAAATATATGGCTGTGATCTTGATGTTGCCGTCGGTATGACAAAGACCTACTCCACGAGCCTATAAGTCTAGAAGTTCAAAGTGTGAACACAGACTATTCAAAAGCATTTTCTTCTATTCAACCAAAAAAAAAAACAAAAAAAAGAAAAAGCTTTTTTATCCAAAAAATTCCAATAGTGTGGTCTCAACTTTTCTACACACTTTATATTCCTTCTTTTTGAATTGCTTGCGTCATTTAGAGTACCTCATTAATTATCTTTGTTTTCAAAAAAATACAAATATATTAAAAGCCAAAAAAAATACAAATCTATTGAAGGTTGTCATATCTCGTGAGATAATTAAATAAGTTTCTGTCCTCTTTTCTCCCAAAAATAAAAAATAAATAAATTAAGTAAATTTACTAGCTTTTTTTCTTTCATTCTTTATTTTATTATTTTTTTTGGGTGAATTATGACTATACTAGCTGATTTATTCTAAGATACATGCACAGCTAGTGGGTTATTGTACCAGTACAAATATTTGGACAAATGAAAAAAAAAAAATGAAGAATAAAAAAAAAAAAAAAGGACATATACACAGAGAAAGTGTGAGAATCCTGAAAAATTTATATTGGGACCAGCAGTATCATAAAGTTTCTGTCCTTTTTCATTATCTTATGCATAAAATATTTTCTAAAGTGCGGGGGGAAATATACCACGGTAAAATATTTGTATAATGTGTCTCCACATCATTAGCTATCAATGGACTTTTGATGCCTAGAGCAATGAAATTAAAAGAACAAAAAATCTCCAATTTAATTAAGCCACGCTGGGTATGAATTCTTAAACAGTCTCTAAGATTGTTTGTACAATTTTATAAAGTAATGTTTAGGCTTTCAACGAGCTTATAATCAAAATTAAACAAAAATAAAAATTTAACCCAAATATGACCTTAATAGAGTGGTTCCATTAAAGGGGGCAACAAATAATAATAATAATAATAATCCGACTCAAACCCAATTTGCTAATTAACTATTAGTGTCAACACAATTAACATAATTGTAAATGGGTCAACAATAAACCGTTTAAGAAAAAATTAACATGAATTAAGTTAAATAAGTTAAATTAATGTATTAAAATTAAAAATAATGATAAATTTATATAATTAATATATTATAATGTACAAATATAATAAAATAATATGAATAATAATATTTTACTAAAAAAGGTGAAATCGATTAATCAATTTAACATAATATTAAATTGGCACAAGCTAAGATTGAGAAACTTCGACATAATTAATTAGAGATGGATACAAACTGATATAAACTGATCAAACAGATTAAATTGAACTAGTTTGATTTGGTTTAGTTTAATTTTTGACTCATGGTGATTCGGTTTGGTTTGAGTAATTTTTAATCCAAATCAAATAGGCTATATATATCATATATAATTTTTAATATTTTATTATAATTAATTATATTTTTAATATATTTCCATGTTTTAAAATTATTTACTAAAACATATTAATAATGTTAAATTTAAATAAATAAAAAAATAATATTTTTTAAAAATAAAAAAAATAATAAACCAGATTAAGACGAACTAAATTGAAACCAAACATGGTTGGTTGGTTCAGTTTAATTTAGTCTTTATTTTTAGTTTCATTTTCCACAAAATGAAGGCCAAAAATTTACCATACCAAACCGATATCTACCTCTACAATTAATAGCTTTAAATAACGGGATTAGACAAAACACAACCGGTTAATAATTTACCATCCCTAGATTCCAACGTACACCTTTTTTTTGTTATTATTATTATTATTATTTTAAAGAATTCCATATCAGCTATCATGATTACAATGAGGTTTTTTATTTTTTATTTTGGGTGAATGTTAGAACGAGGGATTTGAAGCCAGGACATATTGCCAATTAACAAAGCAAAACTCTATTATAATAAGGAAAAAGTTAAAAAGAAGTTACTGGTTTCTAAGTTATTCAATAATAAAACTAAGTAATAGAAAGACGAAGCAAAAGGTTGGAAAGCTTGTGAGTTTGTGATTTTAAGTATGTGATCTTGTGACTTTATGAGAACGTTGACTAATTGACTAAAATGTAGATGAGAATTAGGTATATGCTATTAGATGCTACAAGTTATTCTTGTTTCGTATGCATCTCTTATTTTATATATTGCAGGCCGCTCTTAATTACCTCTTCATTCCACAACAAAGCCATTAAGGCTCTGTACCTCTCTCTCTCTCTCTCTTGCTCCTCCATTGTTAAACAAAAGAAGCAGGTCAGTCTCTGCCCATTTCTCACTTTTTCTTTTCAATTTTTTGTTCCAATTGATTATTTCATTAATTTTTCTGACTCTGATTCATGAAAACCCGACAAAAGTGCCATTAGCATTGGAACTGTGTTTCTTTTTCAGAAAATAGGACAGTACTTTTCTGGGTTTTCAGAACCCAAAAAAATACAAAAAAAAGCTTTCTGGATTTCTTTTGCCTTTTTCAAAGACAGAAGCAAATCATATTAGGTTACGCATTTCTTACTTCTATTTGACATTTAAGTGTCATATCCAACTAGAAGGAAAGCTCTAGTATTGGCTAAAACCCAGTTGATTACCAAAGATGCTTTTGTCATTTTTTATCATAATTTTTTTTTTTTTTTTTTGGGAGTTGGTTTTCGGGTAGAAGTAGATGGATATTTTTTATTTACTTTAATTCACAAGAAATAGGATTTGAAAATTTGAATATACGATTGGCCAATTGAAATAACTATGCCGGAAGATATTTTAGAAATTAAGCCAGTTGCCAATTGAAAGATGATTTCCTTGCAACTTGCACAAGTCAGTCAACAAAATTGGCACATGCATGTTTCTCGTTTAGTCTGTATCCAATTGTCAAATAGAGACTTTATTTTTTATTTATTTATTTTTTCAAAGACAAACTAGCTTTTCGTCTCACGTTTTCATTAGTTTTTGTATTTTTCTTTTTTGCTCTTCAACTTGTTTGAATTTGAAACGGCATGGAATTTTTGTTACTACATCTCTATCATACATAATAATAGGTCTTATTAAAAATAATTAGGATCATTAATTTGAAGCAAATAGTTATACATACTTTTAGTAAAAATATTTTAATTTGCAAAGCAGTTGATGCATCACAAGATTAACATAAAAAAGGAAAAATTTCATCTACATTTTTTAAGTTTAAAAAAATTATCACTTATACTTTTTAGGTTTGAAATATCATCATTTACCCTTTTTGTAATTGATTTTTATGAAAACTCTATCTTACCTTTACTTTCTAAATAACTACTAAAACTTTATTTATCTTTTTATGTGATATATTAAAAGTTATAATTTATTTTAGGATAAATTCCATTTAAACTTTTTAATTTTTTATCATAATTACACTTATAAATTTCAATTGTAAAAATGAACAAAAAAACATTCACAGATAAATTCTGAATTTGATTTTTCATAAGCATGGATCTAATTGTAATTAAAACAAAATTAAAAAGGTTTACATAAAAAAAAAATTTCCTTTATTTTATTATTTATAATTATATTATTTGTCATTATATAAATGAAATTTATAGTAAATGATATTTTTCCATGTACATCATTCTAAAGCTAATGATGGAATAATAATATACTATTTATTTTGACATATAACAGTAAAATAAACTTTTGATAAATCAAATTTATCAAAAATAACTCCTAAATTAGTAAATGGTAATTATTTAAATTTTAGAAAAATAGATGATGATTTTTCAAATCTTGAGGTGTCAAGAATTTTCTACCAAACCTTTAGGTGTACATTAAATTTTCCTAAATAAAAGACAAAAAGTAGAAAGAAAAGTGGTTGGTGTATCAATCTCCTTGCCATTCTGTCCCCAAAAAAAAAAAAAAAAAACAAAAAAAAAAATTGGAGAAAAAAAATCTCATTGTCATCTAATGTTGCTCTAAAAAGTTAGATATATCATACAGTTTTGAATTAATATACGAAGATACCATACCCCTT
The DNA here is from genome assembly GCF_031755915.1 of Ziziphus jujuba. NCBI lineage: Eukaryota > Viridiplantae > Streptophyta > Magnoliopsida > Rosales > Rhamnaceae > Ziziphus > Ziziphus jujuba. Next base: position 22,116,031 of record NC_083381.1, on the reverse strand, counting down.
ACGTAAGTTTTCCTTTTTAAAAAAAAATTATTATTACTTTTTGCTTATATATGCTGTTAAATGGTCATGATTTTCACGGATATTATAATATATGAGGGAGGGAAAAAAAAAAAAAAAAAACAAAATCCAAAATTCTTCTATATGTGCCAATCATTTATGTTTTTTGTTTATATGTGCCAATTAACATTATATAAATTGTTAGCTTTTCAATTTCTTTTTCAGATTAATTTCTGTAAAAATTAGAATACAGTCCAATGCATAATAATACCATTTCAGAAAAATAAATAAATAAAGCTCTAAATGATTTTTTATGAAATAGATAATAAAACCGAATCATTTTTTATTTCTAACTGTGAGCCATCCTGGTTTTCTTATAAGCAGGAGTGACATTTTAAATATTCTGAATCTCCAATTGAGAAAGACATGGCTGGAGATCAGCAACTTGGAGTGCTTAACGCACTCGACGCAGCAAGAACACAATGGTACCATTTCACCGCAATTGTAATTGCCGGAATGGGATTCTTCACAGATGCATATGATCTTTTCTGCATCTCTCTCGTCACCAAACTTCTTGGTCGAATTTACTACACTGACACTAACAATCCCAAGCCCGGAACTTTACCTCCCAACATCGCCGCCGCCGTAAACGGTGTCGCGCTCTGCGGAACTCTCGCCGGCCAACTCTTCTTCGGCTGGCTCGGAGACAAACTCGGCCGTAAAAAAGTCTACGGTATTGGAAATTAGTTCTCAGTTTCAATTTATTTATTTTTGTCTCGAATTTTTTTATAATTTGAAAGTGGCACACCATAAAACGCTTATGGACTGATTGTTGACTTGAATAATAATCAACAGGTATAACCCTTCTTCTCATGGTTATCTGTTCCATAGCCTCTGGACTTTCATTTGGTAAAGAAGCTAATGGAGTAATTACCACCCTTTGTTTCTTCCGTTTCTGGCTCGGTTTCGGCATCGGCGGAGATTATCCTCTCTCCGCTACGATCATGTCCGAGTACGCCAACAAGAAGACTCGCGGAGCTTTCATTGCAGCTGTTTTTGCTATGCAAGGTTTTGGGATTTTAGGAGGAGGTATAGTGGCTTTGATCGTCTCAGCGGCATTTGATCACCTATTCAAAGCTCCTACATATATAGGAAACCGGGCAGAATCTCTTGCTCCGCAAGCCGATTACGTTTGGAGAATCATTCTAATGGTAGGAGCTATCCCTGCAGTGTTAACATACTATTGGAGGATGAAAATGCCTGAAACGGCTCGTTACACAGCGCTGGTTGCGAAGAATGCCAAACAAGCTGCGGCGGATATGTCAAAGGTTTTGAATGTTGAACTTGAAGCGGAAGAGGAAAAGGTAGAGAAGTTTGCTAAAGAGAAAAATTCGTTTGGCTTGTTTACTAAGGAATTTGCTCGGAAACATGGTATGCATTTGCTTGGTACCACATCTACTTGGTTTTTATTGGATATAGCATTTTATAGTCAGAATCTTTTCCAAAAGGATATATTCTCCGCCATTGGATGGATTCCGCCGGCGAACACCATGAATGCTATACACGAAGTTTATCGGATTGCGAGAGCACAAACACTCATAGCGCTGTGCAGTACTGTGCCTGGTTATTGGTTCACTGTCTTCCTCATCGATTATATGGGTCGTTTCTTCATCCAATTGATGGGTTTCTTCTTCATGACCGTCTTCATGTTTGCCCTTGCAATTCCATACAATCACTGGACTGAAAAAGAAAATAGAATCGGTTTTGTTGTTATGTACTCGCTTACGTTTTTCTTCGCGAATTTTGGACCCAATGCCACAACTTTCGTTGTCCCGGCCGAGATTTTCCCTGCGAGGTTGAGGTCAACTTGCCATGGAATATCTGCGGCTGCAGGTAAGGCTGGAGCAATTGTTGGAGCTTTCGGTTTCTTGTATGCGGCGCAGAGCACCGATCCGAGGAAGGTCGATGCTGGGTACCCGACGGGGATCGGTGTGAAGTATTCTCTGATTGTGCTTGGAGTGATCAATTTCTTTGGAATGTTGTTTACATTGTTGGTTCCGGAATCCAAAGGGAAATCACTGGAGGAGTTGACGGGAGAGAATGAAGGTGAAGGTGTTGAGATTACTGAGTCAGTTTCTAGTAGAACTGTTCCAGTATGATAGAAACAAAAAATACAAAAGAGAAATATTAAAAAAGGAGCTTAGTGAAATTTATAGTGCTCTTTTTTTTTTTTCTTTTTTTTTCTTTTGTTTTTTTTTTTTTTTCCTTTTTGTTTGGTTTTTATTTTGTTTCTTTGTGACAACTTGAAATGCTAAGAATAATGTAGATATTTCTTTTGTGAAGGCTTTCATGCAGAAGAAAGCAAATTATATGGCAGTGTTTGGAAAATGTATGCAAATTAAGCGTGTACCTGTAGCTCTATGTTACAAATCCATTTTGACCCAAATAATAAAAATGCGATTGTTCACTATCATCACGTGTGGGATTTGACTGAGCTAGAAAACAAATTTGAATTCACAAAATGTTATTGCTGTTTTCTTATTTTTTTTAGTTTTTAAAACTTATAAAAAAAAATATTATTGCTGTTAATTACCATGATATGATTGAACTAAAGCTTTTTTAGGAGTTTTATGGGCATTTACTAAAGCCATAAAATAGCAAGTCAAGAGAGAGTCAACACAAGTCAGCTATGTTTTAGATACTGTTCCTAGTGATGTGGGACAGTGCGAGTTGGCAACCAAAAAAAAAAAAAAAAAAAAAAAAAGTGAAAATAATGTTTTGAATTGAGATTTGAATTTTGAAGAGCCCTCTAATTTAACTTCAGAAAAATGATGGATTTTTCCCCCCCTCTCCAAGGTGGAGATATTCAAATTTAGAAATTAATATTTTCCAAAAACAAACCAAAATTTTTGAGCATGTCAAAAAGACAATTTCATCAAAAAGATGTCCAAAAAATGCAACAAAAGTAATGGATTGCCATATATTTTACATTGCCAGATATTTTACAAAAAATAAAATAAAATAAAATAAAAATAGTAATGGGTTATAAATCCCCCTAAATTAAATCCCGTTCGAGCATTATAAGAATTAATATATATATATATATATATAAATATATATATGTATATATGTATATGTTATTCTTTAAAAAAATAAAATATTTTCCTTCCCTTCATTTTCAATTAGGTTATAATACTAATTTTCTCTTCTTTCATATCATTATACAAAACAGTCAAGTTTGGAAAAATTATTTTTCATCACTTCCTTATTGGTCTATACCTCCATGGCACCAATTTTCTATCTCTTACCAGTCATATTATACTTACCTAACATAGTATCTCATTTAAAGATAAACAAATTAATTATGACATATGAAAAATGTTTTGATATTTGTTATTAATAAAATTATTACCCATATAATAATTATTAATTAATTGCATTTGATTATGTATTATTTTTTGTTTTAAAATTTAATTAAAAAAATAAATCATATCCAATTACTATTTGAATTGCTAAACAACATAGCATATAAATTTTATTTGTCATGGTCACAAAGATAATAAGTATATTTTTGGAAATGAACATAAACGAATTATGAAACTCTGAATATATTTCCTCTTTTTCTCCATTTAGGTCCACCTTGTTTACACGTTTAGCAATTCAATTAAATAAAGCTACCAAGTCAATAATTCAATACGTGAAGAGTAAACAAAGATGATAAAAAGCAAATAAAGTGTCTTAATTCCATGAGAGAACCCGTCACCAACCCCTTCAAGCTTTCTGCAACTATTAACTCCCGTAGTCATATGCGTAGACGCGCGGTACACCTTTTCGTTTATTAAAAGTTTGATTATTATTATTATTATTATTATTTTCTGCTGAGTAAAAGTTTGATTTTTTTTTTTTAACCTTAATTTAACGATCAAAGAATATGGTGGGTAAATCCTATTTATTTTCAGATTAATTTACAGCCTTTTCATTTATATTTAATTACGAAAACTGTAAATATCACTATTTCCTTTGTCACCAATAAATAGTAAAACAAATAAGATGTGGAGTATGGAACACTGGAAAGAAAATAAGAATCCATGCATAAGACACTAAATAGAATTTAGTTTTCACCGTTTTGTTATAAACGTTTCGTCTCTAATACGGAAATTAATGCAGTATATTTTTCTTTTAATTATTTAAAAACTCCAACTCAAGCAATTTTTTTAATTAGGGGAATGGAGGGATAAAACGCACCGTTTTAGTAAAATACTGATCATTTGTGTTGACCTTTGACCTGACATGTCGGTATGCATACGCGTCAGTTATTAACTGGGAAGTCTGGGATGTGTTAAACGTAAAATACATTATCCTTTACAATACGTCTAGTAGTCACTCTTTTATTAAAGCAATAAGGAACCAAAACAAAAATGGAAAAAAATAGAAAAATAGAAAATACCTTGAATTTAATGGTTTTTCTCAATTATTTTTAAGAATGAATATGACATTTAATGATATAAAAACAAGTTAACAGAAAATGAAGCCATCTGTTGAAAGACTTTTGTGTGGTTGTGACTTTGTGAAAGGGTTGACTAATCCTTATGCTGATGAAGAGTTTGGTATCTGCCTCAGATGCCTTTCATGGTTCTGGTTATTTTAAGGATCTGTCCTCCACATATATATATATATATATATATATATATGGTAGGCCGCTTAGTTACCACTTCATTCCACACCACAGCCGATAAAGCTTCTTACTCTTCCTCGGAAAATAATTCCGAGTTTGAATTTCCATATCCCAAATATTATTATTATCTGTTTATCCTAAACGAGATATCAATATTTATCTATCTTCTTCAGTTTTCTTCTCCAATCCAAGGGAAGCTGAGGTAAGTCTCTCAATCCCATACTCATTCTCACTTTTATCCATAAATTAATTTATGAGAGTTTCTTTTTCCATGGATATTGGAACTGTGTTTTTTTGGATACATTTCGGGTCCACACAACTACTACTATATTGCCTAATCAAGAAAGTAATAATTATTTTATTTATTATTATTTTTTTTACTTGAAATAATTCTTTTATCTTAATCAATCAAAATTTGCCATGTAAATTAAGACAGATTTTCTGAAAAATTTTCGAGCAAAAAAAAAAAACAGAGTAGCTTTATTTTGTTTTATTTTAGGGGTTTCTTTTACCTTAAACAGAGTAGCTTTATTTTGTTTTATTTTAAGGGTTTCTTTTACCTTACTTTTTTTTCTTAAATAAAAAGGCAACCATATATCTTGGTTACATATATAACTGTGAGTTCTTGGTTCTTTACAACCGGTGGAGGCTGCTCATGAGCTAATCTGGACATGATGACTTGATTGGTTTTAACCAAGTTGCTTAACAAAGCTGTTGGCTTGTTGGTCATGTGTTTTGTTTTATTTTTTGGAGTGGGGCTTCTAGGGACAAGATAGATGGTTTTCTCTTTCTTTACTTTTTTTTTTTTTTTAAATTTATTTTATTTACCTTGTTTATATATCAAGGAAAGGATATGATTTCATTAAATTACCTCCTTCACGATAATGAGACGGGAAAATTTTCTGGGTCTCTAGAAACTGCAACGACAATCAAGCTTTAATTCTCATTGTTGTTTTTGTTTTTGTTTTTATTTATTGGCTCTCTTCAACTTCTTTCAATCCGAAACATTGGATCTGCCTAATATGACTTAAAAGTCATGGCTGCGTATCAAATAATAGCTTAAAAAATATAAATTGTTAGTCAAAATAGTTTATATGTCAATTTCATCACCTCATTTTTCTTTGAAGTTTAAATATATTATAATTTTTTTCAATAGAGCCCAAGGTTCCATACTAATACATCACTCTCTCTCTCTCTCTCTCTCTCTCTCTCTCTATATATATATATATATATATATATTAACTAGTTTCCACGTAGTGAAGTACACTTCCCCCAAGTCAATCTTCTTTTTCTTGATCGTTTTTTCTAGAATGAATTAGAATATATTATTATTATTATTTTTAACACTTTGATTGTGCTTATTTTTTCAATCTCAATCCTTTCATTGCAAGTCCAAATGATATTATGACATTATTTTAAATTTAAAAAATTAATAAATATATTATTAATACTCAAATTACACATGTGTTGACATAGATTTCAATGTATTAAAAAAAAAAAAAAAGAGCCATAGAAATGGAAAAATAAAAAGAGGATCATCAAGTAAATGTATAAGAATTCTAAAAGTCAAAACAAATTTGCTAAATTTGCGAACGGTAATTGATTTAAAACGGCGACGTTTCACTTTTAGGATATTAGGGATTGACGACGATGTTGGTTTTTTATTGACTTTTCAAAATAGTGTTGGTATACGTGGCCGTCAATAATTGGTGGTGTAATTATGTAACACATAGCTTATATTTTCTTTTCTTTATTTATTCATATGCAGGAGGACTTGTAAGAATTAAGCCCGATATCCACTTACAGAGATATTTCTTGTAGCCATGGCTGGAGACCAACTGAGAGTGCTTAACGCACTCGACCTTGCAAAAACACAGCTCTACCATTTCACGGCCATCGTCATCGCCGGAATGGGCTTCTTCACCGATGCCTACGATCTTTTCTGTATCCCTCCGGTCACAAAGCTTCTCGGTCGCATTTACTACACTGACACTACAAAAGCAAAGCCCGGAACTTTGCCTCCCAACATCGCCGCTGCCGTAAATGGTGTCGCGCTGTGCGGAACTCTCGCCGGCCAACTCTTCTTCGGCTGGCTCGGAGACAAACTTGGTCGGAAGAAAGTCTACGGTATTACCCTTCTTCTTATGGTTATTTGCTCCATAGCCTCTGGGCTTTCATTTGGGAAAGAAGCTAATGGAGTAATTACCACTCTTTGTTTCTTTCGGTTCTGGCTCGGTTTCGGTATCGGCGGAGACTATCCTCTTTCCGCTACGATCATGTCCGAGTACGCCAACAAGAAGACTCGTGGAGCTTTCATTGCGGCTGTGTTTGCCATGCAAGGGTTTGGTATTTTAGGAGGTGGGATTGTGGCTTTGGTCGTCGCCGCCGCGTTCGATCATCAATTCAAAGCTCCAACATACAAAGAAAACCGGGTAGAGTCTCTTGCTCCTCAAGCAGATTACGTTTGGAGAATCATTTTAATGTTTGGAGCAGTCCCAGCAGTCTTAACATACTACTGGCGTATGAAAATGCCCGAAACTGCTCGCTACACCGCGCTGGTTGCGAGGAATGCTAAACAAGCTGCTTCGGATATGTCTAAGGTTTTGAGTGTCGAACTCGAAGCCGAGGAAGAGAAGGTAGAGAAGCTGGCTAGAGACACATCAAATTCTTTTGGTTTATTCACTAAGGAATTCGCTCGCCGCCATGGACTTCACTTGCTCGGTACAACTTCAACATGGTTCTTGCTAGATATCGCTTACTACAGCTCGAATCTTTTCCAAAAGGATATCTTCTCGGCTATCGGATGGCTTCCTTCAGCGGAGACGATGAACGCGATCGATGAGGTTTATCGGGTTGCTAGAGCACAAGTATTGATTGCACTGTGTGGTACTGTGCCTGGTTACTGGTTCACTGTTCTTTTTATCGATTATATAGGTCGTTTCGCAATCCAATTGATGGGTTTCTTCTTCATGACCGTGTTCATGTTTGCTTTAGCAATACCTTACCATCATTGGACTAAAAAAGAACACAGAATTGGGTTTCTTGTGATGTACTCCTTGACATTTTTCTTTGCTAATTTCGGACCAAATGCGACGACTTTCGTCGTCCCGGCGGAGATTTTCCCGGCGAGGCTTAGATCTACCTGCCATGGAATTTCCGCAGCTGCCGGTAAGGCCGGTGCGATTGTTGGAGCTTTTGGATTCTTGTATGCGGCGCAGAACACCAATCCGACGAAGACAGATGCCGGTTACCCGCCCGGTATCGGTATGAAGAATTCTCTGATTATGCTTGGAGTGATCAACTTCTTTGGAATGTTGTTTACATTGTTGGTTCCGGAATCCAAAGGGATATCACTTGAGGAGTTGACTGGAGAGAATGAAAATGAAGGTGGTGAGACTACGGACCATCAGAATACTACTGTTTTAAATGGAACATGACCAAAAGATGATCAAATTATATTAAGCATGTGAAAATAATTATCAGCTATGGTTTTTACGTTTTCTACTTTTTGTTTCCTTTACAATGCAAAACAGTAATGTAGATACTTTTTAATGTGAACTTAATGTACAATAAGATGCAAATTTTATCAATACTGGTGGTGTATTTGAAGTTTGTGAAAAATCTTATGTATGAATTTTTGATTTTCGAATGGTTTTGGCTTTCCTACTTTTATAGAAATGTTCCATACTTAATGATTAGAAAAGTAAAAAAAATAAAAATAAAAATTCTTTAAAGGAAATTAATTTACAATCTTTAAAATATTCTTAATTTTCTTCAAAATTTGGGTTTTGATAAGAAAACAAAAAAATAAAGCAATAGTGACTAGTGAAACCAGATTTGCCAAGTTTATCTATTACAAGTAATTTTATTTTATTTTAACCCCAGAAAAAAAAAACATATATATATATATATATATATATATTTTACAGGTTACTTGTTGGAACACAATTTTGAATTGGGTACCTTGAAGTGTACCTTTTTATAAAATATAAAAAATAAAATAAAAACAAACAGCTCGTAATTCATGGGAGTTCTGCAAATTTCTATAAAAGTCTAAACCTGTATATGTGGGAAATTTTATTAATATTAATATTAATATTATTTTGTTTTTTTTTTTTTTAATTAATCTCTGTTTTAGTTGGTTCAACCGATGCGAACACTTTGATAAGACATGCGAATGGTTATTTTTTGGTAACGAGATTCAAAATTTAGTGTTAAAAAAAATATTTTTATATTTTAATAGCATTAATTGAATACCCACTTTCTAAAAATTGATCACTAATCATGTTTACATCATATTGCTATTTTTATTTTTTAAATAAATTATCTAACTTATAAATTATTTAAAATTTTTCGGCATTCCATATGCTTTCATGGATACATATAGATATATTCAACCATTAAAATTAACTTGTTTGATCAATATTATCAATTTAACTTTTCAATTTTTATAACTTCTAGCTTAGGCTTAATTTTTTAGGGTGGTTTTAAGTTATGGCAACATTAATATTAAGATAAAATATAATATCCATGCAATCTCATTGATATCAATATATAATATAATATTGTTAACCCCAAAACTTAATAATTCATTCAAAATCAAAATTCTAGTAACACTTTTATCTTTGTTATATATTAGAATTTTTTAATGCAAATTCTCTTTTAGGCCGCACAAGTCTACGTATAGAGTTTGTCAATTTTAAAGTGCTTATTGAGAAAAGCGAATCGTATCATTTTATTCACCAAAACAAAAATAGTATCATTTTAGTTTTCGCAAAAATCTTAATTGTTTTCAGGCAAAAAATAAAAATTATATATATGTATATATATTTTACCAAAAAAGGAAGTATTGGAACATTGACTTTTTTTTTTTTTTTTTTAGAACATTGACTGTTATTAGTGAATTTGATAGCCCATTGCAAATCCAAGCCCGTCACTGAAAATTTAAGCCCGTCAGTGTAAATCAAGCCCAACAAACAAAGTCCAAATGAGGGAAGTTGTATCGAAAGAGATGCTTCTCACGTACTCTCAGTCTTACTGAGGGATAGACTAAGAGATAGAGAGAGAGGGTGTTTGAAGGGAAAAAAAACTCTAATACTCCCGGAGTACTGAGTGAGTGGATACTCCTTCCATTAAATAAAGGACATTTGGACAAACTTTGCCACATCAGCTGCCTAACTGCTGTGACAGCGTTAAAAAAACCACGTTAACCTTGAAAGACGAAAGGCCATCCGAACCGAATCGTAGTCCTTAAAACGCCAATCTCATCTCCAATTTTTCTTTCTTCTTCAATCAGTTCAGATGTCTATTTATATTGTTATATATTTTTTAAGTTATGTAAAACATTTTAAACGCAGTGAAAATAAATTATTTTAATATGTACCACAGCCACCAGATTTAAAAATAAATAAATAAATAAATCCCTAAAAAAAATCAACCAGTTTTCTTAATAGCAGCTACAACGCAGAAAACCCACCCAAAAAATCAAAAGTCAAATCCAGCATGTAAAACTGATTGAAAAAGATAATAATTAAAAAAATTAAGAGAAAACAATAAAAGGGTCCATTCAAGTGTAGCTCTCCAACTTTTTTTTTTTTTTTTTTGTTTCTGAAAGAGGGCCAAATCTCGACTGAGGCTCATCTGAGTATTAGATGGTTCTACATTTATGGATTTTTGAAGGTAACTTTCGGTTTTTCTTTGTGATGTGAGAAAGAGGAAGAAGATGAAGTTTAGAGTTGTAGAGGGAGGAAGACGACGTTTAACGTTGACGTCTGTTAATCAATTTTACAGCTGTATTTTAGTAGAATGATGTGGCAGAGTTTGTCCAAATGTCCTTTACCTAATGGAAGGAGTATCCAAAAAAACACATAGAGTTTTTTCCTGTTTGAAGATATTATCCAATCGGAACTTGTTGCGCTTTGCGGTTCTTATTCTCAATTTGACTGGGATTTTTTTTCTCTTTTTCTCCCTCTATTTGGTTCTCTGATTTTTTCATTAAAAAAAGAAAGAAAGACATATATATATATATATATATGTATTTTTTTATATTAATTTATAGGATATATTTAATTTAGAGTTTGATAAATTTAAAATGAGTAATAAACTTTTAAGTAGTTGATGGATTATTATGTAATTCCATAAACTTTATAAAAAATTTATAAGAATCCAATGAAATATTTGAAGTAAATATAGGATTTTATATTGATCATTTTTTTCACAATTTTATTTGTAAAATCCTTTCAAATATATTAAAATCTATTATTTTTTAAAATATTTTAAAATCAATGACTTTTTGAATACTTATAGATTTTAAAAGTATTCTATAAAATCTTAAATGAATATATTGGTATTTTAATGAATTTTTATAAAATCCATTAAAATTTGAATTGAATATCCTTATATTTGTATAAACTCGTTTAAAATCTAAATCGAGTACCTTTAAATTTTTATAAACTTTTAAAATTCTTTAAATTCTAAATTGATTTACCCCTTTAATTTTTTCTCTGATTGAAAGTTTCAATTTTTATCTTTGTTTTAGGAGATCTTGTCAGCTCTGACCATATTACTAACCAGTATGTGATTTCTTGGAGATGTGGATGGTGTTGTGTGGATTTTTGAATACCTATAGATTTTAAAATTATTCTATAAAGTCTTAATTGAATATATCTGTATTAAAAATCCATTAAAATTTGAATTGAATATCATTATATTTGTATAAACTCATTTAAAATCTAAATCGAATACCTTTAAATTTCTAAAGACTTTTAAAATTCTTCAAATTCTAAAATGATATACCCCTTTTAATTTTTTCTCTAATTGAAAGTTTAAATGTTTATCTTTGTTTTAGGAGATCTTGTCAGCTTTGACCATATTACTAACCAGTATGTGATTTCTTGGAGATGTGGATGGTGTTGTGTGGATTTCTGCGTAAGCTTGGTGAGGAAACTGCAAGGTATGATTTAGTAGTATTTTAATTATTATTATTATTTTTTAATCCGGATGAATTTGTCATTTAAATTTCAAAATAATTTTGAGTATATATATGGGAAAAATTCATAGATATCTTTTTGATTGGATTGGTCTTATTTAACAAAAGAGATTTTCTAGTTGTAAGCGATTAAAAATTTGTTCTTGTTTTTTTTTTTTTTTTTTCACTAATGGAGGAAATTATTATGTTCTTTGTTTTCCTCCTCGTGTTCATATAAGATTTGTTGTTGGAAACTCAATTAATTTGGTGTAGTTTGATTATTAAAAAAAAAAGTTTATGTTTTTCTTCAGATTTGACCACTTTTGTCTAATTTTTTCGACCTTATTACGAGTGGTGTTTTTCCTCGTGGTATTGATTTCATATTTAATAAAAAACATATGTTTTTCAATTTTTTTCCCTTGACAAATACAAAAAAAAAAAAACAAAAAAATTTCTTGTGACCCTTCCTCATTATAGATATTGAACTATGATATATATATATATATATTTGTTGAGTTTGCTTTTTCAATGCATAATTTTTTGTAATTGAACGTTATCATTTTTGTTATTGTTGGTATATTTTGTCAGATCCTTTTCATGTTCTATGCCAAAACTTTGCTGGCGAGATTTCAAACTGGACTTTGCATGGCATGCCAAGTTGCGCCTTTATGGTTGTTCATTAAATATAGGTACGATACAGAGGTGGCAATTTGTGTCATAACACGGCAACACAACTCGAAAACGATATGTAATAAATGAGTTTGGATTTATTATAAATGGGTTCGCATCATAATTGGATCAACCTGTTTAACACGATTATTAATCTTGTCATTTTCGGGTTGACCCGTTTAACTCGAAATTGATCCATTATAATCCATTTATTAAACATATTAATTTCAATCCGATACGATTATATACCTATTACAACCCATTTAAATTTAATTTTGAATTATAATTTTATCCATAATATAATATTTAATAACTAAAAAATATTATAAATTAAGAACTTTATAAAAACAATTTTCTATTATTAATTTTTTAAAGACAAAAAATAAATCTTTAACAAAACAAAAATAAAAACATAAAAAATAGGTTAGTTTTTGGGTTGGGTTAATAGATTATTTTTTGGATTACCGAGTCAATTTCAGGTTAACAGGTTAATAGGTCAATATGACCCATTAAACTAATCGTGTTAAGCGGGTCGTGTCGTGTTGACCTGTTTATAAATAGGTCGGGTTAGTGTTTTAGGTACCTGACACGATTAATAAAATGGTCATGTTCGGGTTAGGCATTTTTGACACGATTATTAAACGGGTTAACACGAACACAACTCATTAACACAAATTGCAAAGTCTGGTACTATGGGACACTAATACAAGCCCAATCATAAAAAGGGTTATTTTTCAACTGGGAAAGCACTCATGTCACAAGGATATCAAATTTGCAAGGTTGAAATTGAGAATTTAGCATATAAGATTGGTAGTTTCTTTAACTTAGAAAAAAAGATTTGATCTGGGTTAATATTGATTTTTCTTTTTATGATTTTAAGGGAGCATATTGGTACAAGAATGCTACTGTTCAAGAGTTGGAAATACAAGCATTAGATGCAATGTTGCAGCTGTTTGCTAGGACTTCAACGTCTTCTTCTACTGTACAAAGACAAGATCAAACTGTTGACTGAGACTTCTAATCCGAACTGCATGACTAAGAAAGACAAGGTCATTCAAACTCATTAACATATTAAATCAAGGACAACAATATATTTGCATACATTATTTGTCTTTAAATCTAAAATATACTTCTATTTGCAAGATCTATTTATTGATTACATGTGCAACCTACTTGATCGAATGAAACCAAAGGAATACAAAGAAGGTTATTTGTAGAAGTTCTTGAAAGGAAGGATCTCATTTCAGCCATATATATATGGGAAAAGCAGAGACTCAAGGGGAATGTAGAGTTAGATATGAGAACATATATTGCCAACCTCCATCAACTGAAGCAATTGATCCAGGTCAGTAAGAGGAGAGACACCTACAAATTGCAACAGTGAAAGAAGCACATGTGGTAGACAAAATAAGGGAACCAAGATAAAAAATTCCAAGGTTAATAGAAATGTTGACTTTAAATATGATAACCATACCTGGTTCATAGAAAAATGATAAAGATCAAACCATGTGGTAGGTGTCTCTCCTGCTGCTGACCTGGATTAACTGCTTCAGTTGTTGGAGGTTGGCAATATATGCTTTCATATCTGACTTTGCATTCCCCTTAAGTCTCTTCTTTTCCCATATATATGGTTGGAATGAGATCATTACCTTCAAGAACTTATACCTTATCACCTTTTTGTATTTCTTTGGTTTCATTTGATCAAGCAGGTTGCACATGTAATCAATAAATAGATCCTGCAAATAGAAGTATATTTTACATTCTAAGACATAATATATGCAATTGTGTTGTTATCCTTGGTTTAATATGTTAACGAGTTTGAATGCCCTTATCTTTTTCAGTCACGTGGTCCAGATTAGAAGTCTCAGTCAACAGTTGATCTTGTTGTATAGTAGGGGACCTTTGAGTTTGAGCAAACATCTACAGTATTGCATTTTATGCTTGTATTTTCGACTCTTGAACAGTAGCATTCTTGTATTAATATGCTCTTTAAAGTCATGAAAAAAAAAAATCAATATTAAATCCATATTAAGTCATTTTTTTTTTTAAAGTTGGAGAAATTACCAACCTTATATGTTAAGTTTTCAAATTCAGTCTTGCAAATTTGATATCCTCGTGGCATGAGGGTTTTTCCCAGTTGAAGAATAGCTCTTTTTTATTATTAGGCTTGTATCATGTTCCATAGTATCTGTATTTGATGACCAACCACAAATCAGGAAACAACATGAAATTAAAACATAAAGTAATAGTAATATTATTTATCAAGGAGGGAAATGAGGTAAGTACAAAAATATTTTCCATTAATGTGGGCCTGTAATGATAGGGATTTCCATGTCCTTGATGTTCATAATGAGTTGTCATTGTAGATTGACATCTTCCTGGTGATAAATAAATATGTAAATAATGTTTAGATTTAGAAGGATATAATTAAATAATGTTTAGATTTAGAAGGATATAAGACTAATTCCATCCCAAAGACACTGTAGAATGCATTCTTAAACCCATATCAGTATGAATCTAAAATCATTTAGTTTCATCTTGAACCACATGTACATTTCATTATGAATCGATTGCATCCTTAGAACCCTACATACAATGTTATCCTTAAAACAGGAATCTCATAATTTTGGATTTCGTGAACAATTTCGTGAAAAAAAAATCATTGTAGTTTCCATCTATTTAATAACAAATCAATAATCATTCAGATTTTCATTGAAACTAAAAAGAAAGTGAGTTATAAAAGACAATTATAATATAAGCTAATTCAAAAATAGGGGGTGGAGTACCGTTGCTTGTGTGATTTGATGTAGTAAAACAGCTACTTGCAGTTCATCTTCAGCCACCATTGCAATCTACTCTGCTTGAGTTCTAGGTTTTTGGCAGCTTCCCATCGCATAGAAAAGGATAAGGCTTCTTTAATAAACAACAGTGAGATTAAATGGGCTTTTAAAAAGGAAACCTGGACTTACTCGTTTTGTACAGACTCTTGTCTGACCCTTATCCAACCCATATATATATATTTATATATATGTTTTTATATGAAATGAACTAATTAAACTGCTAGCTACCTTAGTGTTTGCATATATGCTTAATAAAATTTCCTTAATAAAGTTTTCTTCTATAAAGAAAAAAACATTTATACATGTTCCATTTTATAGAGAAGTAAAAAAGACTTTGCTAGGCTTTTCCTATCGATTATGACATTGATCATGTTTTGTTAAATTGACCTCCTACCACATTGTCTATATAAGGACTAAATTGAGACCAACTACTGGCTTCTTTTATGAATTTAGAAATCAACTTCGATAATTAAAACAAGTAGGGGAAAACAGATAGCAATAATTTTGTTGATAACATGAGTGATTTGTTAATAACACCGTGGCTTGTGTGATTTGACGCACAAAACAGCTACTGGCAATTCACCCTCTCTTAATAAACAACAGTGAGATTAAATGGGCTTTTAAAAAAGAAACCCGGACTTACTCATTTTGTATGAATTCCTGTCTAGCCCTTATCCAATCCATATATATATATATATTTATACATATGTTTTATATGAAATGAACTAATTAGACTGCTAGCTACCTTATGTTTGTATATATGCTTAATAAAATTTCCTTAATAAAGTTTTCTTCTATAAAAAAAAAAAAAAACATTTATACTTGTTCCATTTTATAGAAATGGAAAAAAGACTTTGCTAGGCTTTTCCTATCAACGATGAAATTGATCACGTTTTTTAAAATTGGCCTCTTATCACATTGTCTATATAAGGATTAAATTGAGACCAACTACAGGCTTCTTTTATGAATTTAGAAATTAACTTTGATAATTAAAACAAGTAGGGAAAAATAGCTAGCAATAATTTGTTGATAACACCATGCCTTGCGTGATTTGACGTAGCAAAACAGTTACTGGCAATTCATCTTCTGCCTCCATTGCCATTTGCTCTGCTTGAGGTCTGGGATTTCAGTAGCTTCCCATCGCATAGAAAGGGATAAGGCTTCCTTAATAAACAACAGTGAGATTAAATGGGCTTTTAAAAAGGAAACCTGGACTTACTCATTTTGTATGGAATCCTATCTGGCCCTTATCCAATCCATATATATATATATATATATACATATGTTTTATATGAAATGGACTAATTAAACCGCTAGCTACCTTAGTGTTTGTATATATGCTTAATAAAATTTCCCTAATGAAGTTTTCTTCTATAAAAAAAAAAAAAAAAAAAAAAAACATTTATACTTGTTCCATTTTATAGAGACGTAAAAAAGACTTTGCTAGGCTTTTCCTATCGACTATGACATTGATCACGTTAAGTTAAATTGGCCTCCTACTACATTGTTTATATAAGGACTAAACTGAGACCAACCATAGGCTTCTTTTATGAATTTAGATATTAACTTCAATAATTAAAACAAGTAGGGGAAAATAGCTAGCAATAATTTGTTGATAACATGATCGATTCCGTCTCTCCCCCCCCCCCCCCCCCCCCAAAAAAAAAAATACTGCTAACTGAAATAATATATAAATAAATCAAAACTATGTATATTCGATTAAAGAATATAGACTTATTCTTTTGTTAAATAATAGTGAGTTTTATGTCGTCACTGGTCACCAGTGTTAGTCACCCTATGACATTAATGATCTTTTAGTTGGTCTCGGTCACCATTCTAGCTCTCATTTCATTTAGCAATGATTGGACCTACTAAACTCAGAGACATATACATATTGGGCTTGGTTCGGGTCTCAAACACATGGTTAAATTGGATCTCAAAATGTTGGACATGTTTTAGTTTTGTTTTATTCTCTGGATTCATATTGTGGGATTATATGTATATGAAGCATGTAGGAGGTGACAAAGCGGGTACCTCCAGTGGTAGAGAATCCCTACTTGTGCCTATGAGAGCTCAAGCTCAAGTTCGAGTCATGAGAAAAGAAGATTTTGGGTAGTTTGTAAATTAAGTAAATTATTCAAAAAACAAAAATAGTATGTAGGAGGTTATTTTAAAATTTTGATAAACAATACTGTATAAATATATAAATAACTAATAAACTATTGATATTTTATTATTATGGAAAAAATCAACTCAATTCAATTTATTATTTATCAAAATTTTATTTGAAAAATTTGTTAAGTATAAAATTAGGATATAACACAATCCAACTTATTTATTCATCTTTTTTTTTTTTTTTTTTTTTGGTATAACGAAAGAAAAAAGCTAGAAAAGGTCAGCGTGAGAAACCTAAAGAACAGAGCCAACAATCCTATTATAGCAAATCGAACGCTAGAAGAGATAAAGAGAGCCACGCACATACAGAGAAAGAGTGAGTACCGTATTTGGAGATATTATCGAATCTGGATAAGAATATCTGTTTGGGGCTTTTCTTCTTCTCTTGTTTACGTAATTTGTAGATGTTTTCTTTTTTGTTTCCACTTTTATTCCTTTTTTCCTGAATTAGCTTATTATTGCAAATTTAGTACCACCCTAATCAAAATCATTCAAATATCTTTATGATACTTATTCACACAATAAAAAAAAATTTCGATTTTATTTGTGTTGTTTGGAGATTTTGTTTGACCTGACCTTATGTTAAGCTGTTAATTCCATGCTAAGTCTTCTGTCTGCAAACATATGGTCATGGAGTCTTCTACTTTTGACTTCAAGATTAATAGCATGAATCTAAGATAGGTGATAGTCATGAATTCTAAAATGTAGGGTTATGGGTTTTATATTATTGTTCATGTACAATAATGGGTTTAAATGTCTATAAAAGACTTTAATTCGTTCTTTCTTAATTGATTGATTTGATATGTTTGTGCTTTTATTGATTTTTTTTAATATAATTGGTATTTTTTTATGTCTATTTATCAGAGCTTTTTTTGGGGCTAAAAGCTTTATTTGTAAGCTAAAAGTCTTTTTTTGTTATAAAATTAAGTTGTTTGGCAAGATTAATAAGCATTTATTCAGAGAAGCCTAAATTTTGTACTTTTATAGAAATTTTTTTTTTTAATTTATATGAAAATTTATTGAGCATTTAATCCAGCTAAATAAGTATTTAACGTAGTTTTTTATTTACAACTAAATATTTATTATCTTTTTAATAAAATCTCTTTTTCAAAAAGATCTATTACACAAAGCTGTACAAACTAAAGTTCTATTTTTATCAGCTATATTAGACCCAAATTCTTTTGTAAGTGTATCCGCAAATTGTTATCTTTTCGTTTTATGGAATTGACTGTCTATTATATTTTTGATTGACTTTCTATTGCATTCTCTTTTAATTTTCAGATTGGTAAATTACCCATTAATTGTTTTTATTGTCTTGTATGACTGTATGTTGAGTTGGTAAATTACCCATTAATTGCTCTATTTCTTTCTCCCTATTTAACAAAATTGGTGTCCTTACTCTCATATGAAGAACAAAATCTTTGTATTTCTTTGTTTAGTTATTTACTTAAAAAAAATTAATTGGATTTGTAAAATTTTGTATAGATAAAAGTTATCTTTTTATCATGGTTTGTGTGTATGGGTGTGTGTGTGTGTGTTTGGTTTTTTTCTTTTCTCATTTAGCGTTTATGTTTTCATATTGTTTAATCGATCTTTTAAGATTGTTTCACCAACACAAGTTCAATATTTCAAACTCAGGTTGAATCAACCTGCTCACCTGATTTTTCTAGCTTAAAGGCTCAAATGACTCATGCTTTGGTTGTATATGAATCACATATTGATCATTTTGTTTTGATTCTCATAGAACAAGAAACCCTTTGAACAGATGAACGAAACTTTAAGAGAAGAGAAGGGCTTAGAGGGCAGAAAAGAACTGGTGTGAATAAAATTACAATAGTTATGTTCCCTGAAGAGTTGGTGAATGCAGTTCTATTAAAGTTGCTAGTGAAAGGTATTCTATGATACAAATGTGTGTGTAAGTTATGGTATTCCCTCATCACAAGTCCACCTTCATTGATGAATGCCTAAAATTGAGCAACACCAAGAATCCTGACCTCCTAGTTAAATATAAGGATGCTGAGCATAAATGTAGTATGTATCCTCTAATATATATCCTTTATTTCTCATGAAACATTTCAAGTGGTAGTTGGCGACGATAATTATCAATTACTTTTTTCGAATACCGATACTTGGACTACAAGAAGTCCACCACCGAAAAAGAGAAAGAAAGTAGTGAATTTCAAAGACGTCTACTTTGTTGGTTGTTGCAATGGTGTTTTATGTTCTTACCATGATGTTCTAAATGTGGTCCTATGGAACCTCGCCACTAGAGATGCCAAACTTCTTCCACCTCCTTTATATACGAAATTGGGTGGAGTGTATTTTGGTATAAGTATTGGATTTGGTTACAATGCGAAAAGCGTTACAAGGTGATTGCGGTCCAAAAAAAGCATGCTCATGTGTTATCTTGAGATTTTTCCAAGTTTGCTGTTGAAGTTTACAGTCTAAAAACAAATTCATGGAGATTAGTCCTCAGGACAGATAGAAAATTCCTTTTGTGTCCTGAAAGTGTTGGTGTGTGCTCCGGTGGGATGTTTTCATGGTTGGATAACAAAGTTATTACTTTCGACTTGAGCAATGAAATTATCATCTGGACACCTCTTCCTCCTGCTTGCATAGCTCTCTTCTTTAATTATGACAAATTAGCACTTAGAGAGCATAATAATGGATGTGTTGCTCTTACTCATTATAGTAGAATCTCAAGTAAATTTGCAGAATCTCAAGTATATTTGCTACGTGGTTGTTCGGTGAATATGGTGTCAACACCTCATGGACCAAGCTTAATCTTATTTAATCTTGCGCATACTATAACCTTCCTACAAGAGTTGGGATTTGAAACAATTATGAGGTGTTTATCAGAAAGAGTGAAATAGGTCTGATTTTGGTTGACTCCACCACCAGAGAAGTAATGAAGAGACTCCTCATTAAAGGTGGTCTTGTACCAGACATGGAAAAACCTATAATGCAGGTTTTTAGCTTTAAAGATCTTTACTTTAGTTTGGTTTTCTTTGGTATTTTTTGATTTATATACAATTTAATTTTGTTGATTGGATTCGTAATTTTGCCTTTTTATGCCCTTACCCATATATGTTGTTGGGAAAAAAAAAAAAAAAACTCACTTTCTCGAAGAAAGTCATATCGTCTACTAAATAGACGACACTATTGGCTACCCCTCAAACGATGCTATTTTGATCATTTGATATTGATTTATAAATTAAAAATTGAGCTTTACTAAATAAAATATTTTTAATAAATATTTAAATTTGAAGAAAATAATAAAAATTAGAAAAAAATTAATATGAATGAATGAAATTGTCTTTAAATGAATAAAAATAGAAAATAAATTAGTTAAAAAATTTTAATATATAAGAATTTAAATAAAAATAATCATATAATCAAAATATAATAAAAACATAATGAAATAATTTAGCCCTAAAGCACGACATTAGCTGTCATGTACTTAGCCCTAATCAATGACATAATGTCCTAATCACCCAAGAGTTATAACTGTCATATATTTGACCACTATAAAAGCATCCCCAAAGGACTCTTTAAATGTGTTATTCTTTTTATTTTAAAGATACAACATTTAAAAAAAAAGCTCCAATGAACTCTTTATTTTAACTTTTTAATATAAAAAGTTGGTTTGACTCTCCAAATATAGAGAGTCAAAACCAATCTTTATTTCAATATTATATAAATTTAATTGAATATAACATATTTTTCTATGCCACTATTAATATCTAAAAGGTAGGTAACTCATATAAAAGAGCGAGACTACAAGTAAAATAATAAATGTTTATAGAAAAAATAAAAATAAAGAGCTCAAATAGAGAGTTTGTTGGAGAGCATTTTTAAATTTTACTAATTATTTTAAAAGATACTATTTATTATAGAAAATATATTCTTTTACCTTTAAAAGTCCTTTGGGGATACTCTAACAGCTTAGCTAGTGGGTAGTTATCTTTCATTTAAAATCTTGACTATTCTATGACAGTTTTTTGAGCTGTCATCCACTGTATTAAGGACGGCTCATCATTGAAGTGTCGTCTATTTAGTATCCTCCTTTAATGATTTTGTTATAGTAACAAACTAGGTTTAGAAAAAATTAATTAATTCATGTGATGAATTCTGAGAACATTTCAAGGTAGACAATTCAAATTTTTATTTGAAGAAGTTAATTTTAAAAAATAAATTTTCAAATCTTTATTTCACTACAAAAGTTTTTCTTTCCCTTATGAACATTTTTAATTTAAAATAATTTTTTTCTACAAACAGTTTGAAACTGTTTCCTGAACAATAATTTGAGTTTGGATAGGATGAATTCTTGACAAAATTGGTCAAAGGTTCCTAAACTAGAAAAGCAATATTTATATGTATACATAGGATTTTATATATGAGATGCTGCAAGAATTTTATGATAAATAATTTACATATATGAACAAAAATCTCTGGTGGAATGAACCAAAAGCTTTATATGAAAAATCATATTCTACCCAGTCCAGTAGAAAACTTTGGTGGAATTCATTGCACAGGAACTCTATTTTAACGTTTCAAAATAGTTGGAAAGTGAACAAAGATTCTGAAAGCTATACATGTTAAAGGAAAGCCAATAAAAACCATACTAAACTAAAGTTCTTGTGATTGGAACTAAACTTTGTTTAAAGCAGAAGACCTGCATTACAAGTCTCGATCCAAGTATAGAATCTACATTTAGATCTCCAGACGTAGAATAATCTCCATAAATTTCAATTTTCTTCTTTATTTCTTAGGTGGTAGGGTCGACCAAATTCAAATGTGTTTCAAATTTATCGATAAACACCTCGTAGTTATTCCAAATCCCCACTCCTTCCTGAAAGAATGGGTGTTAGAGGAGGTCCAATATGATATAGCTTGGTCCGTGAGTCCTTAAATCCATATTCACCCAACACCTATGTGTCATATTTACCTAACCATGAATTACGATGAGTAAGAGCAACAGATCCATTATTATGACCTC
Organism: Ziziphus jujuba; assembly: GCF_031755915.1. Taxonomy (NCBI): domain Eukaryota; kingdom Viridiplantae; phylum Streptophyta; class Magnoliopsida; order Rosales; family Rhamnaceae; genus Ziziphus; species Ziziphus jujuba. The sequence continues at coordinate 22,093,709 of NC_083381.1, read as the reverse complement.
TAAAGAATAATTTGCTTTGGTTGCAAAAAAGAGCTTCACAAGCGGGAGGAAGACGTGTTGAGATTATGATTTCTTTGCTCATATAGAAAGAAATAATAAATAGTGCCACTTAACCACGAAAACATCCCATCGCTGCACACACCAACCCTTTTATCAGACAATAGAAAACAACTTTACATTCCACCTTTTTTCCATATATAAAGGACCACATTTAGAACATCATGTTAAAAACAATACAACCCCATTACAACAACCAACAATGGAGACATCTTTGAAATCCACCGATTTCTTCTTTCTGTTTTTTGGTGATGGATTTCTCCGAGTCCAAGCATCGGTGTTCGAAAAATGTAATTCATTGCCATCAACAACTACTTCAAGGGTTTCATGAGAAATGAAGGAAATTAGAGGATACTTTCTACCACTAAGCTCTATATCCCTATATTTAACTAGAAGGTTAGGATTTTTGGTGTCGCTCACTTTTTGGTATTCATAAATGAAGGTTGGACTTGGACTTATAATAATGAGGGAACACCATGACTTGCACACACACTTATAATGGAGAATATCTTTCAATGGCAATTTTAACAGAATTGCATTCACCAACTCTTCTGGCAAAAACATTATTATACTTTTATCTATTTATGGACTACTTGGGAACATTAATTAATTAGAGCATATTCTCAGTATTCTGCTCTCTAAACAACTTTAATTGCTATTTTATAGCCATGGCTCCCTTCTCTTTAACTTTCCTTCACTTCGAATTTTTTTTCTTCTTTTTTGGTTTTGTCTTGTGAGAATCAAAACAAAATGATCAATGTGACTCATATATAAGCAAAGCATGAGGCATGCATAAAATTCAAGTGGGTGAGTGAATTGATTGAGTATGAACTTTCAAACTTGTGATGGTCAAACAATCATAAAACGTCAATTAAACAATATGAGAACATAAATGCTAAACAAACCCAAAAAAAAAAAAGGAGAGAACTTTTATTTCTACTAAATTTTACATAATATATCAACAAATTCAATGGAGTTTTATCAACGGAGGTGGAAAATAGTTTAAACCTATAAGAACAATGTTCACGTATTCATGTCAAAACAGTAACTCAAAAATAAGACTGAAAGAAATACAAAACAGCAAAGATTTTGGTCTGACTCATTTGAGAATAAGGGCAATAGTTGTTGAAGTGTGGCAATTTTGCCACTTGATGGTGCATGTCACCAGTTAGCATGCATACCTTGGTATCACCTCCTTTCCTTTTATGAGTTTATACATTTTGTATGTTTTTAATTGATGTAAGGTATATTTTGATAATGTTTTGTGTCTAATTTATGTATGCAAAAGCATAGGCAAAACTATGCACAAAAGAGTAGGAACGTTATGCTTGAAATGCCTATGGTGCTGGATTCATAATTTCCAGCAACATAGGTCCACTTTTTATCTTATATCTCAGGTTTCAAATGGATTTTTGGGCTGAAATTTTGAGGGATGTCTACAGACATATATAGAAGACTATGATTCAAATGTCAGGTCAAAATGACATGAGGAAGTCCATTTTCTATTCCAAATAGATTGCTATATCTAATAGGCCCAGTATGCAGAGTATGGGTTAGTTTTGGAGCTGTTTGACCCATGATCTGGTTCCAGAACTTTCCTAGCTCTTGTAAAAGTATTTATTTATGATAAAGGATGCTTCAAACCAAGTTTCATAAGCAGATACAAAGGGAAACTAAGTAGGTGAAGCTAGTTTGGTTGTTTATCCAAACTAGTTAAACAATAGGAACTTAGTTCAAACCATGTGCCACTTTTTACTATACTTGGAATAGACATATTGCAGCTGGTTTTTACCTCTTTTTTGTATGAAAATTTAGGTGTTGACCATTTTAATTTTTAAATTTCAAATACTTTACTCATTTTGTAAGCTCACATGCTTGGCATGTGTGAACTAGTTGTAATTTCAAGCTTATATTGTTAAATGAATGAGATGGCTACACATATAAGCCTCATTTTAAAAACCAACGTGGTCCCCTTCTTTTTATCTCTTCTTCAACATCCTAGAACACTCTAGGAACCCTAAAAACTATAAACATCATAATCAAAACCTAAAAACACAACTCACAAACAACCATTCCCAAGAGCATCACCAAAAACTTGCTTGTTGCTAACACTTCAAGCTAGCTTGCTCTTGGTCATAACCTTCTCACCCCAACAAAGTGGGATCAGAGCAAGGCACATTTTTGTGAGATTTGTGAAGTTTTTGGGCTGGTTCGTTCCTTGAGAGTGAAGAGATACTTGAAAGCACAGATATATTTTCATATTCCTTCATACCCGAAAGCAACATTCACATGACTTCTTCAAGTTTTTCAACTCCTTCTCCTCCTATCTTCAATGGGGAGAACTACAACATTTGAAGTATTAATATGCAAGCCTACTTAAAGGCTTATGGTTTGTGGGAGGTCACCATAAATCCCCAAGAACCCGAGCTTTTGAGATAAGGGGCAACGGTCAACCAAATTAAACACCATGAGGAGGAATTGGCTAAAGGTTTCAAGGCTCTCACCGCCATTCATTCTTGTATTAATGATACCATTTTCACAAGGATAATGGCATGTGAAAGTGCCAAAGAAGCTTGGGACAAACTTCAAGATGAGTTCCAAGGGAGTGTAAGGACAAAGCAAATGCAAATCCTTAACCTAAGGAGGGAGTTTGAGACTATCAAGATGAAAGACAAAGAAACGGTTAAGAAGTCCACCACAAGGCTTCTTAATGTGGTGAATCAAATTAGGGTGTTAGGTGAAAGATTAAGTGACCAAAGGATTGTAGAGAAGGTGTTAGTCTCCTTGCTCGAGAGGTTTGATGTCAGAACCCGTTCAAAATTTCTCACCGGAACCTTAGACAAGCCCTGATCCCAGGGAAACCTTACCGGACCCTCAAATGGAAAATCCGACAAAACCTCCCCTAAGGGTTGGACTTACCACAATTTTCCTGCACTGAAAATACACTTCTATATACACCCCTTATTCCTCCCACCTTACTACAATATATTTCCACAGATTTGCAGCACTCCAAGTAAATGACAGGGAATCAATATATGATTCAATAAATATGTGTCCAATCAGTATACAGAGCATTATACAAATAATTGTGAAATTAATACAATGACAGATGAAGCAATACAAGATGGAAAGGAAAAAGGGAGGAAATGCTTCTTGGACTTTCGGCAATGAACTGAGACATCGGACTCATCCCGGACGATCAACATCTCCCAACCTAGGTCTAAGGGAATGGAATTTAAAAATATGATATGCTAATCATCTTAGTGAGTGATCCAACCTATTACACAATTATAATATTAATAATATAACAATAAAAGAAACTTAATTAATCAATACCAAACAATTAAATAAATAATTATAATAAATATTTGAAATAATGTTTTCTCTCAAAAACCCTTACAGTTCACTCAATTGGAAAAGTTTCTCTTTTAAAATATTTTCACAAAACCCAATAATCGTACCCCAAAAATCAAGGAATAATTAATTAAATAAATTATAAATAAAATATATTAAAATAAAAATCTAGAATGTATAATAAGAAACAAGAATAATTTTAATAACAATTATTAAATTGTACACAAAATGTGATAAATAAAATAAGCAAAATCACAATAAAATTTACAATAAAAAAAATAATCAAGAAAATATCAAATTAAACGGAATGCAATAATTTAAAATGCACATAAATACAAATATTAATTTAGAACTCAATATATACATTGAAAACATTTTAAAAATCCAATAATTAAATTTAAAATAAAACATCACTAGATAAAATAAATAAAATCGTAAATAAATTTCTATTAAAGAAATTTGGCATAAAACAAAAAATAAACTCAGTATATAAATTATAAAATTTATTGTTTAAATCAATGAAATAATCAAGGAAACATTTTAATAGATTATAAATCTCAATTTAAAATAGATAAAAGAATACAATAAAATTCATGTTAAAATCTCAAAATTTAAATAAATAATATCAACATGGTAAAATAAAATTCTAAAACACCAATTTAAAATAATTGATAAAAACATGAATAAATACATTTTAGAAAATACTAATTGTAAATAGGTGATAAAACAAGTTAAATACATTTAATTCAAATACGACTTTAAAACTTTAGGATTTGAAATTTATATTTGAAAAATGATACTTGACGCACCACACTATATACCAGTGATGTCCTATGATACCCAGCGTCCGGAGCACCATCTTGTAGGAGGTTAAAGAGAGAAATTTACCATCACTTCGGCGTCCCGACAGCGCTGCTGCTTAAACAGTCATCTCGGCGATGGAGGGGGGCGGCTTATGGCCAATATCAAATTTGCCTGCCCTCAGTGCAATGGCAACTCACGGAAGACATTATAACTTGCGCGTCCATCCACATATATAATACAGAACACCGGTACTGTATGAGTGCGTCTAAAACAAATAACCATATTATTTTAAAAAATAACAATTTTTTTCCAAACTCACTTTGGGACTCATACTATTTTTCAAATTCACAATCCCACATTTTTCCTTTAATATCTCCAACGTAAAACCATCAATAAGAATATACAAATAACTTTTCCCAAACCATAAAATCAATCCAATAATATTTCAAGGGCATAATTATATTATTTGAAAGCATCAAACTTAAATCAATATTTTTCTTAAAATATTTAAAATCGAATCATGCCCAAAAATATTATGAAAACCACATGAAATTCATATATTCTCAAAATAATGTAAACGCATTTGTTATGCATTATAAAATCAACATCAAACTCAACAATAATTAATTAAAAACCTTAAATCATAATTTCTTTAAAATCCCAAATACGTTTTTCGCAACAACACATATATTAAAAACATCATAAATTGGCTATACAATTCTAGATAGAAATTCTCATAATATCGAACACATAAACATATTTTTAAAAGATTCAATTATGAAATATTCCAACAAAATAATTTAATAATTAATAATTTCAATTTCAATTTCATAAAATTCTTTAGATCAAAATATTTCTTAATATACAAATATTTTGATTCACTCAATTGAGCATCAAATTTCCAAATATAAATCTACTAAATATTTATCACATAGAATATCAATTTCAAATATTCAATTAATACAAAATATTCACAAATTTTATTCCCGAAATTAATTTGAAGGTGGGTCACTCACCTCGAGCACGCAATTAACCTAAGATCCTCCATGGGATCAATTCCACAATACACACGTGCTCCTAGAACAACAATATTACATAACTCAAATAAATTAATATTTTATTCGGATAAATAATACCCAGTACCCGGGGGGTTTAACACAAACGGTGTCTAAAATTCGTAAATAAGGTATTAACGGAAAGCTAAGGGGACGAAAAATACGTTACCGATCTCCGTTGGACTTAATTTGATCGGCAAGGACCGGCAGAATGGACGGGAAGTTTCGACCTAACTTCAACTTGTCGTATCTCCCAACCAACAAGGAATTGAGCTGAATGGACCTCAAAATTGAGCTCTGGAGGTCCAAAATAGGTTAAAAGAAGTATCAATTTGGCCAAGTGGTGGCCGGATCATTGACAGAGCCAATCTTGCCGTCATTGGCAATGAAGCCCGATCCGGCAGCATCCGACGACGGTTGGCCGCCATTTTCCGGCTGCTGGCCAAAATCTTCCCCCTCTTCCTCCCCATCAAGCACGTGTGGCTTCATATGATCGAAAAAAAGAGAAATGGGGTGAAGCCAAGAGGGAGAAGGAAGGAAGAAGGAAGAAGAAGAAGAAAAGAAAAGAAAAGAAAAAGGAAAAGAAAGAAATTTTCATGGGTGTTTCTCTACGTGAGGAAATAATAATAATAATAATAAAATAAATAAATAATATTAAGATAATATGGTTGACATGTGGCATCTCCTCATTGTGACACATGGCATCCTTTATTAAGTCACACGTGGCACACTGTTCACATATTTAAAAAATAATATTAAAATAATACTGTATTTGAAAAACTTTACAAATCCATAACTTTTCAACAAAATATCCAAATCAGGTGTACCGCTAGTCTACGGACTCGTATCGATGAGTAATTCACATTCGTACATGAGTCAAAACTCATATCCCCAAAAATAAAAAAGTCAACTCCAACACCTTTGGACATTTTGGACCTCAACTTATTTTGCTCATAACTTTCAAACCGTAGCTTCATTTTCGACGTGCTACTAGTTTATGAACTCGTGCCAATGTGTACTTTTTAATGGTACCTCAGTCAATGTGAAATTCCATCAGGAGTAAAAGTCAACATTTGACTCCTCCTTGGTCAACAACGGTCAACCTTGGTCAAATTTTAGAAATTTTCGATGCACTTTGGGACGGGGTGTTACATTTGAAGCTAAGATATCTTCATTGGAGGAGTCAAGGAACCTAAATGAAATTTCCTTGACCGAGTTGGTGAATGCCTTGCAAGCTACGGAGCAAAGAGGAGGATTAGACATGAAGAATCAATGGAGGCTGCATTTGTGTCTAAACAACATCAAAAGACACAAAATCAAAAGAAGAACAAGCTTAAGGTCATAAAGGAGAAAGGTGAAACTAGCAAATCCGAGAGGAAGTCCTATGAACCTTGTCACCATTGCAAGAAGAGAGGTCATCATCCAAGAAGGTGTTGGTGGAGGCCGGATGCATTTTACCATAAATGCCAACAAAAGGGTCATGTGGAGAGAGTATGCAAGGCTAACAAGAGAGATAAGTAACAAACAAATGTTGCTAAAGATAATGCAAGTGATAGTGAATCCGAAGAGTTGTTTATTGCTACTTGTTTTAGTAGCATCAAGAATGATAAAGGATGGATCATTGATAGTAAAGAAACACACCATATGTCTCACAAGCATGAGTGGTTCACAAACTTGGATAGGAGCAGCCACAACAAAGTTAAAATTGGAATGGAGCCTTGATGGAAGTGAAAGGCAAAGGAGATGTGGTGATACACACCACCAAAGGTATCAAAACTATCCATGATGTTCTCTATGTACCTTCTTTATGTGAGTACTTACTTAATGTAGGTCAAATGCTTGAGAACAAATATGCGTTACACTTCTCAAACATGACATGCACTATAGTTGATCCTCATGGAAATGAATTAATGTGTGTTGGAATGAAGAACAAGAATTTTAGGTTGAATATGGATGAAAATGGTGCATTGGTTGCATTGAACACCAAAGTTGTGAACACCTCTCAACTTTGGCATAAAAGACTAGGCCATGCTAGCTTTAAGTCATTGGTAGGGACACATGAACTTGTTAGAGACATGCCATTGGTGGAGAAGTAAGAACATGTGCGTGAAGTGTGTCAAAAAGGAAAGCATACTAGGCTAGCATTTCAATCTTGTTCTTGGAGATCGAAGGAGAAGCTAGGACTTATACATTCGGATATTTGTGGTCCTATGAGTGTTCCATCCTTAAATGGCAGCAAGTATTTCATAACTTTCATTGATGATTACTCAAGAATGTGTTGGGTGTATTTCCTTGAAAGAAAGTCATAAGCTTTAGAGAAGTTTGTAGAATTTATGAAGTTAGTGCAAAATCAATCCGGTTGCATTATAAAGATGTTAAGGACGAACAATGGTGGGGAATACACAAGTGGGGCTTTCACACAACTTTGTAAGGATCATGGTATAGTTCATCAATTCACTACACCATACACACCACAACAAAATGGTGTATGTGAAAGGAAGAATCGTACCATCATGGAGATGGCTAGATGTTTGTTATTTGAAAGTGGCTTGCCAAAGAAGTTTTGGGCCGAAGGAGTTAATACATCCATCTACATCCAAAATAGGCTTTACTCCAAGTATTTGAGGAGTAAAACCCCATTTGAGCTTTGGTTTGGATATAAGCCTTCTCTTGACTATCTAAGGGTATTTAGAAGCATTTGTTACATCCTAGTACCACAAGAGAAGAGAGGAAAGCTTGATGAAAGGTCACAAGTTGGTGTCTTGTTTGGCTATAGTGATGTGACTAAGGGATATAGGGTGTACAACTTGGAAACCAAGAAACTTGTGATAAGTAGAGATGTGAAAGTTGATGAGGAAGCTAAATGGATTTGTAGTAAGGAGGAGTTGGCTAGTATGGATAAAGACAATCGGCTTGAAGCTCATGATAAGGATGAGGAACAAGGAAATGATGAAGGTGCTGCCCATGATGATGAATATAATGAGAATGAGCTAGAAATCTCCATAGGGGCTGATTTGGAGATTGGTGATGGTGTGAGGCACAAGACCTTTTAATGAGATTTATGAAAGGTGTAATGTGGCATTGAGTGATCCAATCAATGTCCAAGAGGCTATGGCAAGAAACGAGTGGAGACAAGCCATGCAAGATGAAATCGATGTGATAAACAAGAATGACACTTGGAGCTTGGTAACAAAACCAAAGGGAAAGAATGCTATTGGGGTGAAGTGGATCTTTAGAACCAAGTACAATTCAGATGGGTCCATAAACAAGCACAAGGCAAGGCTTGTTGTCAAAAGATATGCACAACAAGCTAGTGTGGATTATGGAGAGACTTTTGCACCGATTGCAGGGATGGAAACCATAAGACTTCTCCTTACAATTTCGGCACAAAAGTCTTGGAAAGTATATCACCTTGATGTGAAGTCAGCCTTCTTGAATGGAGTATTGAAGGAGGAGGTCTATGTTATGCAACTCGAAGGTTTTGTGAAGAAAGGAAGTGAAGAGAAGGTATACAAGCTACACAAGGCCTTGTATGGCCTTAAACAAGCTCCTAGGGCATGGTATGTTAAGACAGATGGTTTTTTGACAAAGCATGAATTTATGAGGAGTCCTAATGAGCCTACATTGTATATTAGGACTCATGGTTGCATGGTGTTGGTGTCTCTTTATGTTGATGACCTCCTAGTGACCGGTGGTAATGAGAAAGAAGTGAGCAATTTCAAAAGTGAGCTAGAATTGAACTTTGAGATGTCTAGCCTTGGAGAGATGAAATACTTTCTTGGAACTGAAGTTGTCCAATCATCCAAGGGCATCTTCATATCTCAAGAAAGCCATGTAAAGGAGTTGCTTAAGAAGTTTGACATGGAGGATTATAATAGCGTTGCCACTCCTATGAATGAAGGCACCAAGTTGGTGAAGGATGATGATTCTCCAAAGGTAAATCCTTCCATCTATAGAAGTTTAATTGGTAGCCTTTTATATTTATGCTCTACTAGACCGGATAGCATGTTTAATGTGGCTGTTTTGTCAAGATTTCTGCATATTCCATCACAAAATCATCTTAGTTATGCAAAAAGAATCCTAAAATATTTGAAAGGTACTAGCGATTTTGGTGTATGGTACAAGGATGGCATGAATGAAGCTTTGGCTGGTTACAGCAATAGTGATTGGGCTGGTTCTTTGGATAATAGCAAGAGCACATCGGGGTACATTTACACTCTTGGACAAATGGCATGCAATATTGGGCCGAGTATATTGCTTGCTCAAGTTGTGCTAATCAAGGTGTTTGGCTTAGGAAATTATTGGAGGACTTGAGCTTGAAGCAAGAGGAAGCCACGGTAATATTGTGTGACAATACTTCAGCAATAGCAATTGCATAAAATCCAGTCCAACATGAGAGGACCAAGCACATACCGGTCAAGTATCATTCCTTAAGAGAATTTGAAGCAAGTGGTGAAGTGAAGTTGGAGTATGTGACTTCCGAGGTGAACTTGGCGGATATCTTCACCAAGCCATTGGGAAAGAAGAGATTTGAGATACTGAGAGGACTTCTCAATGTCTCATACAAAATTGCCAAGGAGGAGTGTTGAAGTGTGGCAATTTTGCCACTTGATGGTGCATGTCACCGGCTAGCATGCCTACCTTGGTATCACCTTCTTTCCTTTTATTAGTTTATTTTTTGTATGTTTTTAATTGATGCAAGGTATATTTTGATAATGTTTTGTGCCTAATTTATGTATACAAAAGCATAGGCAAAACTATGCACAAAAGAGTAAGAACGTTATGCTTGAAATACCTATGGTGCTGGATTCATAATTTCCAGCAACATAGGTCCACTATTTATCTTATATCTTAGGTTGCAAATGGATTTTTGGGTTGAAATTTTGAGAGATGTCTACAGACATATATAGAAGACTATGGTTTAAATTTCAGGTCAAAATGATATGGGAAAGTCTATTTTCTATTCCAAACAGATTGCTATATCTGATGGGCCCAGTATGCAAAGTATGGGTTAGTTTTGGAGCTGTTTGACCCATGATCTGGTTCTAGAACTTTCCTAGCTCTTGGAAAAATATTTATTGATGATAAAGGATGCTTCAAACCAAGTTTCATAAGCAGATACAAAGGGAAACTAAGTAGGTGAAGCTAGTTTGGTTGTTTATCCAAACTAGTTAAACAATAGGAAGTTAATTCAAACCATGTGCCACTTTTTACTATATTTGGAATAGACATGTTGCAGCTGATTTTTACCTCTTTTGTGTATGAAAAGTTAGGTGTTGACCATTTTACTTTTTAAATTTCAAATACTTTACTCATTTTGTAAGCTCACATGCTTGGCATGTGTGAACTGGTTATAATTTCAAGGTTATATTGTTAAATGAATAAGATGGCTATACATCTAAGCCTCATTTTAAAAACCAACATGGCCCCCTTCTTCTAATCTCTTCTTCAACATCTTAGAATACTTTAGGACCCTAAAAACCAGAAAACACCCTAATCAAAACCTAAAAACATAACTCACACACAATTATTCCCAAGAGCATCACTAAAAACTTGCATATTGCTAATACTTCAAGCTAGTTTGTTCTTGGTCATAACTTTCTCACCCCAACACTAGTTTTGTAAAACTGAGAGAAAATAAACAAATCAAAGCTCAATATATATGCAAAAGGATTTCAATGAAATAATTTTATCATACCTTAAAAAAGAGTAAAACTTAAGCATAGAGCTGAGTCTTTTTTTTAGTCCAAAAGCTTCAAAGGGTAGTGAGGAAAACGAGTTAGAGAAGAAAGAAAAGCCTACGTTCAATGCAATAGGCAGAGAAACAGAGAGCCAATTATAACAAAAAGAAAACAAACGTAAAGTAGATTGACTTGGAAAATAGAAAGATAGTGTTGTTTTCCCTAGTATAGTTTTGGAAGAGAGAGAAGGCACTGTTTTGTTCTATTGTGTGCTGTTCGGTGATCACTTAATATTTATTTTTAATTTTTTTTTTCCACTTTTCTTCTATTAATTAATTATTAATCTCTTCGACCGAAAGAAAAATTTAATTATCAATTTCAACATAATAACTTTTGTTTGGGGTCTTCGTAACAAAATAATTAATAATTGCACAATGGACCCAAATATGTCCCACATTTTGAGGCCCATTTAGCTTTTGTATATTTGGGCTTATGTGTATATCACACGGAATGATGTGGCTCAATATATTTGTTTTACTTTAATTCTTATCCACCTCTAAGTCTAATATTCAGTTGTTTGACTAAAATTGACTCAAATAAATCCCATCAACAAAAATTTTACCGTAAACTCTTCATATCCACGTCATAAAATAAAATTACAGATTGCCTCTTTTTTTTTTTTCTGGAGTAAAAATTATTTAATCTGATAAAAAAAAACAATAATAGTAAATAAATTGAAGCTCTTGTGATCCGTACTAAACTTTATGTAAAGCTAAAAATTTGCATTATGAGTGTCCCATCTCCATACCTGTGGAACATTACATCTCCATTAATGTGCCTTGTCTTCTTTATTTCTCGGTTAGTATGATATATCCAAATCAACTTTGTTTCATCCCAAATGATAAGCACCTCCAAGTTATTTCAATAAAAATTAGATCTTATCTAATTTGGTCCAATCGACTATAAAAGTTATTCAATAAAAATTTATATATAAAAATAAAATAAAACAAAAGAAAAGAAAACGATAAACAACAAATATATATATATATATATATATATAGAGAGAGAGAGAGAGAGAGAAATGTACATCATGTTGCTAAACTGTTTTTAATGTTTAGTTAGTTAAATTAAAATTACAAAAAAAAAAAGAAAAAAAAACAAACAAACAAACAAACAAATTGCTCAATAAACTCAAGAGTTTGTGATTCGTGGTAATATTTGAATGTCAAATTATCACAAATGAAAATCCAATTAAAAAACTGAAAAGATTTGCAGAAGGATAAATTTGAAAATATTTAAACTTTTTTTTTTTTTTTTTTGTAAATCTTGAAATGGAATTCATATATACTAATTAATAGTGATACAATAATGTTAAGATAATTTGTTTACCAAAATTTTAATTTTAAGTTAATTTCTTATATGTAATAATGGTTGTATGTCAATTTTAGAAAAAAAAATGAGGCCGTTTCGTAGCACTGATGATAAAAGGTACCAACATCCTAACCTATAGATTCGAGCCTCATTGGCAAAACAGAAAAAAAAAAAAAAAAATTACCAAAAAAAATGATTGTGCATGTTTTTAGACTCTTGACTGCTTATAAGGTAGGAAAGCTACAATGAGATATAGATTGAAGAATTTGAGTACCTTTTCAATTCAAAAAGAATAAAAATTATCCAACACAAACAAAAGGAAAATGGTTGTTGGATGTGTGTGCATAAAGAAAATAATAATAAATAAATAAAAACTTTATACTGTTTGGATTGGAGAGAGGAAAGGAAAAGAAAAGATAAGTTTAATGAAGAAAAAAAAAAAAGGAAATGATAATATTTATTAATAATTATTATTTATATGATTAGTAAATAGAAAGACAAGAAAATAAAACAAAAATGGATTGTTTACAAAATTTTCCTTAATGCACACCTCTAACAAGCCAATTATATAATAATAATGCGGTCTTTATCTTTTCATTCCTTTTCTTTTCAATTTTGGATGGAAAATAAATTTGTTAAAATAAAATGATCAAATCCCTCCCTTTCCTTCCTATACCTTTCCTTTTCACTCCATTTTAATTATCAAAATAAGGGATTTAAATGTTTTCCTTTCTATTCCCTCAATCCAAACATAGTGTTAGAGTTGTTTTAAATTTGTACTATGGAATTCAAAGGAAAAATTAATAATAATAATAATAATAATTACTATATTTGATTTTTAATTTTATAAAATAAAATTATGAAGAAGATTAAAATATAATTTTTCTTTATTAATTTTTTTTAAAATTTTTTTAAAATAATATTTTTTAAATTTATATATACTTTTCTTTTCTTAGTTGTAGTGAAACTCAATTTTATTTTATTTTATTTATTTATTTTGTAGAATTTACTAGATCCAAACAATAAGGTATAAAAGCAACCAACATTTTCAATTCCTCAAAAATAGTTTAAGGATGGTTCAGATTGGATTGAACCTCAGCTTAATCTTGATGTAACCTTTTTCGGTTTAATATAAAGTTTCTTTGTTTTTAAAAAAATTTAAAGAAGAGAAAGCACAAAGAATTCTTTGTCAACCATTCTTATCCCAGTTTGGTTTTCATTCGTTTAGTTTGACTTTAATTATGTTGCTCTTATCATTAACAAATTATTTTGTTGGCTGAAGATTTCAATGTTATAGTTCCCCTTATCATTAACCGATTTCATCCTTCCACGATACCATGCATCCTCAATCTCTACCTCATCGCCCATGTCCTGCTTGAAAAACTTAAATGTTAATCCTCCAATTTTGGGGTTTATTATCCTACTTTCATCTACCGTTTCTTATTTCATACTGTACAATTTCTGTCGATTCCCATCTCCTTGATTTGTAGTAGTATAAACCAAGATTTATAAAAAAATTTAATTTAATTAGAATAGATAATAAAAAGGGATATTAGCAGCCAAGCATTCCGAACTTTATCGAGGTTGATACATTGTACCATAAACTTTTTTTCCTGGTATTTTGCACCCCAAACTTTCTTTTTGCTTGCACCGTTGGTTCTCTGTTAAATATGCATAACAGAATGATCAGGTGCTTTGCATGTGCTCATCAAACGAGAGTAAATTATGTAATTTTACAACTTTTAGACTTTGTTTGAACTCAAGAAATGTGGAGGAAAAAAATTAAGGGGAAAAAAAGGAAAAGAAAAGAAAAAAAAATGCAGGAATGTTGTTTGATTTAAAAAATAGATAGATCTGAAGTTATTGGGAAAAAATCGATAGAAAGAAGCTCCTCCATTGCTAAAATGTAGTTTTGCTTTCCTAAAATATCAGTTAGATAGAAAGGAGATAAACAGAGAGAGTTACAAAGAAAGAAAGAATACACAAAAAAAGGAGGAAAAAAATAGAGAAAGAGGAGAGATAGACAAAAAGATTTACAGAGAAAGAAAGTACACCCAAAAAAAAAAAAAAAAACAGAGGACAGAGATAAAGAAAAAGGAGAAGAGATAAAAATAGAGAGAGTTACAAAGGAAAAGAAAATACACCAAAAAAAAAAAACAAAGGACAGAGATAGAGAAAAAGGAGAAGAGATAAAAACAGAGAGAGTTACAAAGGAAAAGAAAATACACCAAAAAAAAAAAAGAGGACAGATACAAAGAAAAGGGAAAGACAGAGAGAATTATAGTGAAAGAGAAAGTACACTACAAAAAAAAAAAAGATGACAGAGAAAGAGAAAGAGGAGAGAGAGAGAGAGAGACAACTTCATTCCGAAAATCCTTTCTTCTTCTTCTTCTCCTTTTTCTTCTTCATCATTATACATCCATGTCTATTTTCTTCTATTCCTCATCTTTTTCACTCCCCCGTGCTCTTTCAAACCCAAAATCCCTTCTCTTTTTTTCTTTTTTTTTTCCCTTCTTCTTTTTCTTCTTCCAAACCACCACTCTCAGTAACATCAAACAATCCCAAACTCGAATGGAACCCTAATTTCTAAATGGAAACCAGCGAAATTACATGATTTTGATGAGCACGTGCAAGGCACCCGATTATTCTATTATGCATATTTAATAGATGAACCAATGGTATAAGCAAAAAGAAAGTTTGGGTGCAAAGTGCCAGAAAAAAAAAAGTTTAGGGGTAATATGTCAACTTTGATAAAGTTTGGGATGCTTGGCTGCCAATATCCCAAAAAAAAAAAAACTAAAAGCACCCATGTGATGACAATTTAATGACAAATCACTTTTATCTAACAAGGATTCTGAATTTAAATTCTGCAAATCAAACCAGGTTTGTAACTATAAGTCCTTTTTAACTAAATTATCAAAAAAGTTCCCTTTAACTATGTGAGCAGTATTTTATGAGCTTACCGTTGTGTATCCTCTGTATAGCTGTCAGGACCCGTCCAGAATTCCTTCCCCGGAACCCTAGACAGCCCTGATCTCAGGGAAACCCTACCGAATCCTCCAACGGAAAATCCGGCAAAGCCTCCCCTAAGGGATTTACTTACCACAAATTACCTGCACTGAAAACATACTTCTAAAAACATCTCCTTATTCCTCCCACAAACTACAAATTGGTTCCACAAATTGCAGCACTTCAAAAGAAAACAACAGCAGCAACCCAGTGCAAGATAAATACAGCAAGAGTGAAAGAAATATTACAACTGCAATAAAAGAATAAACGGGTACTGCCGAACTAAAACAGCGAGGAAGATCAAGTCCGCTCCGAATGAACACCGACCACCTGGTACCTAGAGGAACGGAATTTAAGAGTGTGAGATGCTAATCATCTCAGTGAGTGACCCTGTCTACTATACAATATAATACCACAGTAATGAGTAGATAGATAATAATTATTTGGAAATAATAATTTCTCTCAAAACCCTTACAATTCTCTCAGTTGGAAAAGTTCCCCTTTTAAAACCTTTTCACAAAACCCTTTGTTCGAATTTCCCGAAAACCAAGACATCAATTAAATACCAGAACAGTAATAATTATATTTTTAATTCCAATACAGTTTGCAAACATTTTATTTTTAAAACACAATTCTGAAAATCATTTGATGCACCCACTATATACCAGTGGCGCCAACAGTACCCAGCGTCCCAAGGTACCGCCAGACAGGAGGTTATAGAAAGAAACCGGCATACGGTCGCGTGGCGTCCCACTGCGCCGCTGCTAACCTGGTGTCCCGGCCAAAGGGGGGTGGCCACCCTCTCCGATGGCATCCACAGGACACCCTCATAATATCACCTGCGCGCTACTCACACCCACCTGCGCGCTAATCATATCCGTGTGCGCAATATCCATATCACATATACCATATCACATAATCAGAACACCAATACGTGCACGGTGCATCTAAAAATCGTAAAATCCACAATTTAAATTATAAAACAATTTCACATTTTTTATAAACATAGCGGGCATAATCCATCCGCTTGAACCGGAAAATTCTCCACAATTTCTTTATAATCAATGCCATAAATTCCATGATTTTCAAATCCACCAACTCCCAAATCCATCAATTCAAATATCCACATTTTCCCAATAGCATAAATAATTTCTCGAAATATCATAATCAAATCTCATAATATTTCATGGGCATATTTTATAAAAATTGAAATCACCAATATAACCAAATATTTTCTTTGAAATATTTGAAAATCAAATCATGCCCAATTTACCATTAAAACCATACCAATTTCAAAATCCTCAAAACCATAAAATAATTTCACATGGCATAAATTTGTAAAATGCACATTTTCTTAAATCCAATAAATTCATAAATAATTCCACAATAAATCCAATAAATATTTGGCACATAGAAATTAATTTCCAAATATTTAAATCACACATAATATATTCACCAATTAAATTCCCCAAATACATTTGAAGGTGGGTCACTCACCTGAAGCACGCAATTAAACCACGATCCACTACGGGATCAATTCTAAGACTCACCGGTGCTCCTAGAACAAAATTCACAGACAGTCAAATAAATTAATATTTTATTCGGGTAAATAATACCCGGTACCCGGGGGGTCAAAACACAAACGATATCTAGAATTTACGAGTTATATACCAAATCGAAGCTCGAGTGATGCTGATCACAGATTCGGTCTCAATTTCCAAGGATCGTACCCGACGGGGTCGGAATTTCGTCGGGAAGCTTTTCGGATTTCGGTTCCACGATTCTCCCAAACCGTCGCGAACTGGCGGAAACGGATGCCGGATTCGGGTTCAGGAGGTCGAACACAGCGGACTGGAGCTGGCCGGAATTTCAGGTACTCGCCGGAACAGTATTTTCCGGCAAGCCGCCGCGGTCACCGGAGGCGGCGCGTGCGGTGGCCGTTGGTCGTGACTGGCGGTGAGCAAAACGGAGGTCGGACGGCGGAGAAATCACCGTTTGAAGATTTCCGGCCCCTCGCCGGAAAACGCTCCGATCCCGGCGCGTCGGTGGTCCGGTGGCCGTGATTTTTGGTGGGTAGACCGGACTTGAGGAGAGGATCAAGGCTAGCTGGCGCGTGTACTGTAGATCGGCCGGTACAGGGTCGATTCGCGGTGGCCGGCGGTGGAGGGGTAAAAGTCGCCGCCAAACTTCGGAGGTCCGATCCGGGCGCGTCCGGCGGCCGTTCGCCGTGAAACTTGGAGGTTTTGCCGGAAATGAGGTGGGCAACCTGGCTGGCCGGCGCATGTACAGTAACCCAGCCGGAAAGTTTGAAAATTACCGGCGGCCGGTGACTCTCTCTCTCTCCTCTCTCTTCCCCGAGAGTTTTAACAAATAAAACCCTTGTGTGACACTGTTCATGACACGTGGACCAATCAGAAGCTGACACGTGGCGTTACTGTGCACTTAAGCCAGATATATTAAAATAATACGGTACCCGGCGAATTTCAAACGTCCGTAACTTTTTAACCAAATGTCCGATTTAAGCGTGCCGCTAGTCTATGAACTCGTATCGACGAGTACTTTACAACCATACAAGAGTCAACTCAAAATTACATCACAAGAAAAAGTCAACTCCCGGTACCTTTTGGACAGTTTGCACTTCAACTTGTTTCGCCCATAACTTTCAAACCGTAGCTCCGTTTTCGACGTGCTACTAGTCTACGAACTCAGGGCGTCATGCACTTCGCCATGGTACCCTGGTCAACTCGAAATTCCCACCGAGTCAAAAAGTCAACTTTTGACTCCTTCGGTCAACGGTCAACCTCGGTCAACGTGCACGGATTCCGGTGCGATTTGGGACGGGGTGTTACAATAGCATTGGAACAGAGAAAGGATCATCTTTCTTCTCTGTATATGCTATATTAGTGTTACTGGAGGGCCTTATTTATTTATTTATTTATTTATATTTTTAAAGTGATAATTGCATTTTAGTATCACGTGATTTTGGTTTAAAACAAAAAACAAAAAAAAGAGCAAAAAAACAAAAAAAAAAGGTGCAAACTAAAATCAATATTGAACTGCTTTTATATGGCCAAACTGTTGTATATAAAGGGGACAAAGTGTGTAATAAATAAACTTAATAATGAATCGTGTTCAATAGAAAAGGTACCGATATTTGCTTGTATTGCCTACAAACATAATTGCTAATTGTTAAATTTATCCAACCTGCCACGTTATTATGATGCTAAATCAGGAAATACTTTCTATAAGAACGGTTCTAAATATATATATATATATATATATATATATATATATATAAGGAAAGAGAGAGAGAGAGAGAGAGAGAGAGAGAGAGAGAGAGAGAGAGAGAGGATTATTTCATTAATGAGAACAAAGTTTAAAACATGGAGAACATAATACTTGTAACACAAATTATGGGTGAGAATATATATATTCACTCCAATAACATAAAAGAAGCATTAGAGGGAACTTGAAGGACATTATAAGTACGCCTGTATTATTCTCTCCATGGATTGAAAATTTCATACTCATCAGTGAACACATAACAAAATTTATGTAGGATCCATAAGCTTTAATTTATTGTCTTGTGAATTGTGATGTTATATATAATTATAGATCATTAAATTTATGTAAGATATGATAATTACATGATGGTTACATATAATACCCTTTTCTATTAACCACCATAGAAAGTGCGGCAGAGTAATAGACAATTGTTCATTTGAATGCATCTTTTCCTCAGGAAAAGTTCAGATTAATCAGATTTATCACTTCTACTTGTAATTTAAGAAATTGAATTAAGAGAAACGCCATATATATATATATAATATACGAAAATTCTATGGTGGGGACAGTCCGTATGAGGACCGTAGTATTAGTGACGGTTTTTTATAGTATTAACGATGGTTTCTTAGAAAATCGTCACCAATACTATAAAAAAACCGTCATCAATACTGTAGTCTGCATGAGAACCGTCCGCATCATAGACGGACTGTATGTATATATATATATATATATGTATATATAAACATTAATGAATAAAAGAGTTTCTTTTTTTTTTTTTAACCTTTTTTAATAACTATGAATGAAAGAGTCTTGGTGGATAAAGATACGAAATTAACATGTACATAAGGAGATTTTGGCATTGAATTCTATACTAAAAAATGGGCTTAATTGAGTCCCCACATCAGGTTATCCTCAAGTCTCTTTTTAATGCAAAAATCGGGTTATTCAAAATTATTTTTAAAAAAAAAAAATGTTTTAAGTTACTGTGTCTTTTTGGCAGTAGAGAATGAGAGTTATCAATCAAGTTAAACAACAAAACAGTTTATGAGTCAAGATCCCACCTCTTTCTCTTCCGAGTCTCAAATGGCTCGTGAGCTCGAAATCATGTGACTCGACTATCATTTTGACACTCATATAGCTCATTGCCTTTGCTAAAAACTTCAATGAAATAGTTTCTATTTTCTCTTACTGATTTCATTCTTCCATGATACCAAATATCTTTGTCAATCTTGAAGTCAACGTCCTCGTCTTGTATGAAACGCTTAATTGCAGATCCACGTCTGTGGTCTACTATTCTATCTTCTTCTACAATACCAACTCGCAAATACGTACACAATTACAGGTCCATCTCTTTGGTTAACATTGGAGATTTTATGCAAGCCTGTGAATCGCACTTTACAGTACCCTTTCGTGGCTTTACCAGTGTATATTGCCCGAAAAAGGTCCCGTCCTCTTAGAACCTCAACTTTATCACCTACTTTGTACTCCGGTGGTTTCATTTTATCCAATAAGTCACACATGTAACTTATTATCAAATCCTGCAAAAAAGTAGTTTATATATATATGTATATATATATTTTAGGTATTGAGACAGATATTATACATATGTGCATATATATATTAAAGTAAGATGTGATATTTGATTAACCTTGTCTTTCTTGGTCCCTTTAGCGGATTCAACAGGTTTATAATTAGAAGCTTTTGGCCTCAACAGTGTACTTGCCACAGCTTCTTTATTAGCAGCTTCCTTGAGGCACCAATTCACACCCTTTTAAATTTGAAGCATGCAATAAATAAATAGTTCAGTTAAATGAAAAAAAAATTCAAAGCAATTTAAGCAAACTCAAAAAAAATGAGATGACAAAGTCAACCTTATAAGCCAGGTTCTCAAATTCATTTTTGCAGAGCGAATAGTTTCCTTTGATCAAATTTCTTTCCAACATCTAAAATTTCTCTTTTTATTGATGGATCTGTCAAAGTGCCCCATTGCATCTGAAATTCATTAATTATATTCAAACATAATTAGCTAAAGTCCATAAATAAAATAGAGTATAAATTGAAAGAGTTTTTATTAATTCGTAAATGATGTAGTACGAGAAGAAATTTCATCAAATTGGGTAAAGAATAATCAGGAATGTCCATGGTCTTGAGCTTCCTGATCAGTTTGACTTTCTGATCCACAACCTGATAATAAAGATGAATAAATCATAGGATTATTATTTAATGCAAAGAAGAAAATAATATTAAAAAGTTTAAAGCACTGTATAAATCCATTTTACATGTCACAAAATTTGTATCTGGAATTAAATTACTTATATAAAACTAAAAATCAGTAAATTCATGAGTTCTCCCTCTAAATCTGTTAATTAACTAAAAAAGAAAATCATCAAATCTATCATCATGTCAATTAGTTCACTCATTGATTCATATTCCATTCCATCCTTAAATTTCTAATTCAATTTCGTGGACAAAACGCACATATATAGTTTCCATAAACATGTTTATTTTGAAATCAGTCAATGAATAATTTATTAGGTATATATCAAAACCCAAAAATCAACCAATGAATAATTTATTAGGTAAAAATCAAACTACAATCCAAACCTAAGTCAAAATATATAGTTTCATGATTAACAAGAGGTAGGGGAGCAGGAGTACCTTAGAATCATCGATTTCCTGCATCAAAGTAGAGACTGTAGAGAGTATTAGTGGTTTTCTTCTCTCGTTTCTATTTTTTTTTTTTTTAATTATTTATCGGCAGGAGGCATAGGGTTTTGACCTTAGAGATTAAGTTTAAATGCGTTTTGCTTTCTTAAATTATTTGGGTTTTGGGCTTTAGAAAGGAGGTGTATTGATTTTGTACCACTTAACCAGGCCCATAACCATGTGGCATATATAAACACTCATTGTTGCACTAAATTAGTTGTGAGTAGAAAAAATTAATTATAAATTAATTAATATGACTAATCGGCATGATTAGGAAATAAATCGATTTTGTTTCTGGATCTTCTTGGGTTTTGTTTGTGGGTGTTCAGTTTGGGTCTCATAGTTTAGAAAAGAGGTTAGTGAAATTTATTTTTTATAGCTATTATTTAGTTTGGTTTTTGAGTAATTTTTTATATGCAATTTTTGTTGATAGAATTTAGTTTTTTACAATTTCATTTTTTAGTTTGGTTTCCTCATGTCTTTTAGTAATATACAGATAAAAGTGTTGTCTGTGGGATTACATTGACAAAAGTTTTAGTGATAAAGTTTCGTGTTTGAAATTGGTATTGGCTTTGTTTTTCAGTCTCACTATTGTTGATCAAGTATCCATGTTTTAAGAATACCATCTTGCAAAAGAAAAAATAGAAAGGGAGCAAAAGATATGAAAGATTGTTATACTATATAACATGTATAGTATACCATACATGTAACTTTGTTCACTTTTTCATGTGTACCATTTTGAAGGTTAAAATAGAGTGATTGTGCAATGGGACTATAAATTAAATAAAGATTCTTTCTATATCTTTGATTCGGTTGGTTGGGGAATTGAACAGTAGCATGCATGAGAAAACCAAATTGTATTATTTCAGTTTCACTAGAATATTATAGAGCTTTTTCACAGAGGGATTTGTCTAGTTTTGTTCAAAATAAAAGAAATAGAGGCAAGATTTAGTTGCATTGGAAGTGTTTCAAGGATGTGACATGTTTTGTCAAAATAAAAGAAGAGTACATATTTTTATTCAAAATGAAAATTTAAATGACAACTTTAAGTTGTAAACGAAAATCGATGGCAATTTTTTTTGTTTTTTTGTTTAATTTTTCCAGTGAAGTTTCTTAAACTTTTTAGTACAAACAAACCCTTGAAAACTCGGTCTAATGACAGTTTATTTCTCAAAACAAGCTTTTGAAAACTTGTACATCTTAATGATTTGCTTTTTCCCTTCATATATTTGAAGGTCCTTTTCCATTGACTTTCGTAAAAGGTATATGGGTAAAAAAATGTCAACGTGATGCAAATAAATTGGAGGGACCACTTTATTAATTTGTTTCCACGTATTAGAGTTCTTCCTTTGAAGTTTGAGCTGCTGGTAATCTTTGGCAGTGATGGCCGGCCCACCATTTAGTCAACACTACTTAATTTCAAGAAAAAACAATATATATAATGCCACACAAAAAAAAAAAAAAAAAAAAAAAGAAGAAGAAGAAGAAGAAGAAGGAGAAGAAGAAGAAGAAGAAGAAAATCAAAACAAAATTTTAATTAGATAATATTATGATCTGTTTGATATAACTGATAAAAATAGGATTTTAGTATGTAGAATTTTATATAATATATATTTTTTTAAAAAAAATTTATTAAAACATCAATAAATATTTGGTTATAAATAAAAAAATTATATTAAATATTCATTAAATTATATTAAATACTTATTAAATTTCCATATAAAATATAAAAAAAAAATTTAAAAAGCTCAAAATTTGAATTTCTCTAAAATAGTTTTAAAAAATTTATTTTATTTATTAATAAATACTTATTAATTTTTATTAAACATTTTTATTTTTTGATAAAAAAAATTTTAACCTTCCAATAAAGATTTTAAACAAAAAAAAAAATCCTACCAGACAGAGCTTTAGACTACTATTAGTAGTTTTTTTTTCTTTTTTTGATATTGGGATATATTATTAGTAGAATTTAAAAAAAAAAAGAAAAGAAAAAAGGGCCCAAACGGGTATGTATCCATATATAGTCCCAAAAACCAAATGAAAAATAGTATTTTTCTACTACTACTTTTAAAATTCAATGAACATGTAGATGCTCTTTAAATATCCTGAGACTCAACTGGTGTAAAGATATTTTCTATTACAATTCTTATTCATCCCCAAATACAAGACTAATAAAGCTTGTTAATCTCTAAAACCATATTTTTACAATAAATTTAATTAAAAAAATTCAGAATGAGATTTTATACTATTTAAATCTTTTTTTTTTTTTTGTTTTTAGTGCCCTCTTGAAAATGAGATTTTATAGTAATTAACAGTGACCAATATAATGTTAATTAAGAGAAGTTATTATGCAATGGTGGTTAGGAAAGAATGCATTTGCCTCTAGATTTTTTTGCCTGCTTTGAAGAAAGGAAAGCTACTGTTAGCTTTGGTGTAGATTGACAGATTTGCAAAGCTTTTTGGCAAGTCAAAAAGCAAAAATATTAAAGACAAAACAAAAGGAGGTCGGTATTGGCTGTCATTACCATAAGAAAAGGAGGATGGTTGTTGTGATGTATGCCAGTGCGAAGAAATTACCGTGTCAGCTTCCAGAATTTTGAGTAATATATACATGTAGTTTCTTTTGTATGGCTTAAAAAAAGAATTACTAAGAAGATTAAAATATTATTTTTCTTTATTAAATATTTACTAAATATTCTAAAAAAATTCTTTATAATTTTTTTCTATTTTCTGTGACACTCAATTTTTCTTTAAAAAAATTCTAGAAGTTGCTTCATATACATTCCAATCCAATTATCCAAACATTAAAGGACATATAAATTATTTATTTTTTATTTTTTTGTCACCCATACTTATCCAATTTTGGGTTTTATTCGTGCAGTCTATGACTTTGACATGTTTGGTTGGCGGTCCGAAGACTCAATAGTCTTCAGTTTGTTCATTTTATCTTTTGGTTTTCGGCTCTGCTTTCAGTTTCAGAGTCTTCCAAATTTGAACAAAATATATTGGTTTTTTTTCCCAATTTTTCTTCACCAGCTTTATTTTTATTCAAAGTCTACACAGATTTTCTTCATATCATATAGTAGTGGACCCTTGATTTGTTATAACCTCCATTCTTTTGTTTTTTTCTTGCAAGTTTGTTGTTTATATTCTTCTTTTTGTTTTTTTTTTTTCCTAGTGAATCTTAAGTGTTCTTTTTTTTTTATTATTATTATTCAAATTATTAGTGCGTGTACAAGTGATACAATGAGTACTGGTTTTGCTTGAAACGAAACTGTGAAGATTTTTCTTCTGGATCATGGTTGGTGAGAATAATGAGAATGGTATCAACTTTACTTTTGGTATGAATCTCGTGTGAAAATTTTTCCTTTTCATGTTTTGCCCCAATTTTTCAGCAACAACAAAAAATAAAATAAAAAAAGTCATTGATACCCACTTTTTAAAAAAATGATCAATGACTTTGTTTACATGAACTTTCCATTTTTACTTTATAGCTTTTCACCAATTCATTGCTCACTATTTTTACTTTATAGCTTTTCACCAATTCATTGCTTACTTTTGGAAAGTGGTTTTGAATTATACCTCAATCAGTCTATTAATTTGAATTATATAATATCAGCGGTTTTGTTTTATAAATCAGTCTATTAATTAATTAGTCCATATTTAAACAACTTCTCAAACAATATATATAAACAGAGTTTAATATTCTATCCCCATTTAATATCAGGAGCTAACGCAAAATTCTAATTGTTCCTTGCAAATCTGAATTCCAGTTTCACTTTTATTCGTGTGTGACATATATATATATATATATATAGGAGGTAATGAAAAATTTTAGTTTAGCATCAACTTATCAACACTAGGGTTGGATAACACGACTCTTAAATATACATAGAGTTCGTCAATTTACTATTGTGATTGGTCTATGAAAGAAAACCAAGACTAAAAAGAATCTAACTATTATGAAGGGAATATGATTATTTGATTCTAATAATGGAAAACGTGCAAATTAAAAGCAATATTGAACTGCTACTGTATTGGCCAAATTGTTGGCTTTATACATTGAATTGGTATTGTTTTGGCCAAGTTGTTGGCTCTATCTTATTAATGAATCGTGTTCAAAAGAAAAAGGTATCAAGATTGTTTTACCCTCTTCTATAAACAAAATAGGTAATTATTATATGTAACGTGGTTTTTAATTTTAAAATATTGATTGAGATGTTATTTTATTTTTAATAATCAATTGAGGTATCACTTATATTTACTTATTATATTACATATCATTTATTATAAATTAGAAAATTATTCCCATGAAAACAATTATATATATATATATGTTAGATATATATATTCAGTGAGCAAGGTACATAAAATAGTTTATATTATATATATATATATATATAGAGGATTTCTACAGTGTAAACGGTCCGTATGTGGATGCATTCAAAATCGATATTTTTTGGATGAAAGCATCGGTTTTGTTGTACATTGTACACATAAAAATCGATATTTTTATCTAAAAAATATCAATTTTAAATGCGATCCGTACTATAAAATTCTCTTATATATATATATATATACACATATATACGGGATTAACTTCCAACGATAAAAATTATTAAAATGTTTAAACAAATAAAAAAGTTATTACACAAAAGAGAAAGTTACATCATGAAATGATTTGACTTTTAAATAAGGATAAAGTGAATATTCACCCAATTAACATAAAAACAGAGCAATACTAAAAGGAAGAAGAGCTTGAGTGACAATATAAGCACACCTGTGTTATTCTCAATGGACCACCGTAGATAGTGCAGCTGAGATAATAGACAATCGTTGATGGCAATGGCATCTTTTATGAAAAAAAAAAGGAAGGAAAAAAAAAAAAAAAACTTCTTAAAATCAACATTTGTCACTTTTAAATGTAATTTGATAACTTGGAATAAGAGAAATTAACATGGATAAAGAGTATTGGTGGATAAGACCAAAGGAAGGAAATTAACGTGTATAAGAGAATTTTGTCATTAAATTCTAGCCCTACAAAATGGTCTAATTTTGTCATTAAATTCTAGCCCTATAAAATGGTCTCAATTGAGTGCCCACATTAGCTTAATTGAGCGTCCACATTAGGTTATCTTCAACTCTCTTTTTAATGCAAAAATTTGGTACAACAACAACAACAACAACAACAAAATAAATAAATAAATAAAAATGGTTTTAAGGAGTTGTGTGTTGAATTTTGGCAGTAGAGGAATGAGATATTTTCAATGAAATTAGGCAGAAGAGAACATTAGCGGTGTAGTTTAAAGAAGAAGATATTGTAGAGTTAGGAATTAGCAAATCTGATAGAATTAACGGAATAAGGAAGCTCCAATGATGTGATGTGACTGATAGTGTATTTATATGTTTGCCGAAAATTAGGAGGTCCATAGCAGCAGATGTTTGGAAAGAGAAGGTTCTCAGTGGGGATTTTGAAATTCCACCATTAAATCCAACTTTATAATCACAAACACTTTATGTCCTCCCCCAATCCACATACCAACTAAACAATCCAACTCTTCATTCTTCAAGTATTAAGAAAGTAAATTAGTAGAATCTGCCTTGAGCAGCTCTTTTTTTTTTTTTTTTTTTTTGTAAAAAAAAAATGTATAGGCTAATTTCTACTTTGAGGAAGTAAAATAAAAAAAAATAAAAAAAGTGTTTAACGATTGGTTTTTTTTTATTATTATTATATATATATATATATATATATATGTTTTGGTTATGACTAAAAATTCAAACCTGAATATTTAGTTGAGAAGAAAAAAGTGGATATATAAACCAATAATGTGCACGATATTGTTGAAAGTTGAAACAAGATAAAGATTAAGTTAATCAATTTTTTTTTTCTTTTTAAAAGAGCTACATGAATTGTTAGATCATATAAATTCTAAAACTTCACGTCCTTAATTGAACGACAAAAAAATTAATATAAAAAAAAAAAAAAAAAAAAAACTCAAGAATGTTCACAATATCATTCCTAATAATTTTTAAGTCCCTAAAAAAAATGTCTAACCTCCATAAATGGGAATTCCCATGAAAGTCTAATCAAATAATAAAATCATTCTTTTTTCAAATAATTATCCTGAATTCGAATACTTATTTTTCTAATATAAAAGATAAAATAAAAATAAATAAAAAATCCCCATAATGGGTTACATGTATAAAACAATTAAAAAGTACCCTACCTAAAAAACAGGTGTCAGTGATTTTATTCTTTTACGATGGGGCCATAAAAAGGGGCTCTTTTACATTCCTTCAGAATGTGGGCATGCGTCTAGTGAGATATGGCAAAGAATTTCAACTTAATTCCTTGGAAGTTTGACTTTGCCACTTCATTGTGAAATCATAGAGGACAAATACTATCAAAATTACAACATATTATTCTTTATGGTTGTTGTTAAATTTATATGCTTTTCATTCAGTTTAAAGTTTTTAGCTTAAGTACTATTGGTTTTTGCAACATTTTTTAGAGAATTATAGTGTTAGATTTAAAATATGTTATTTTTCTGTTTGTCTATGTTTTCGACTGCTTTACTATTACATGTAGGCTTCGTTTTTTTTTTTTTTTTCCCTTTTCTTTTTTTTTTTCCTGAGAAAATATCTAGTAAATAATACAAAATAATTATCAAATGTCTTCCAAATGAAACTAAATAACAGAAAAATAAAAATAATAAAAAGATTCTACTACATTATGGATATATTTCAACCTAATAAATGTTAGCCAAACCCATTGGCCAAAAGCCTAGACAGTAGCATGATGGATGTGTATATATCCTGCCTAGCCTCCCTCACAGGGCAAATAAATATGGATATAGAGACAGATGAGCACAGGAAAAAAAAAAATTATATATATATATATATATAAATAATTGTAATAATAACAATAATGATATGGATAATATATAGTTCCTTTGTATGGATTATGTATTTTGTCCTCTTTTTATTAAAGTCTGTCTACAACTAGTTGACTTGGACTTATTTTATGCAAGTTGATGAAGATATGTGGGTCCAGTCCAATTCACATTCACAGACTGAAGCTATTAGGAGCCAACCATATGGTCCATTAAATATTATTATTCGTCACATTAAGATTATGTCATTCTGGTGTTTAAAAAAAACTAATTATTTTTTAAAATTTAGTAAAAAATTTATATAATAGAGTGTGTCTCGTTCATTATTCAATTTGCAGTACTAAAAAAAATTTACAGTACAAGCATTGAAAATAATTAAATACATTCAGCATTGTAATCGGAAACTCGAAAACGTTTTTCTTTTTTCACTTAAATAGAAACGAGAATCTATTTGGATGACAATAATAATTAAATTGAAGAAAATTGTGTGTGATTAGGATTGATGATGAGATAGTGACATTGCAAAATACTTTTTTGTTTCTTAATTTCAAAGGGTAATCATAATTTTTTATTGTAATTTACACTATTGCAGTACTACTAATTGGACCTTTTTATTTTTATTATTATTATTATTATTTTGCATGTCAATGAAACACTCACTGCTATATCTTTTATTGGTCAAAAAAATGAAACATTACCATCTGCATGAGAATTATTATAGTATTAAAAGTACAAATGAAGTCTGAATCTGAGTTTGATTTCAATTAATAGTGTAAGATTTTTAAATTACTTTGTTCTCTTATTTGCAAAGGTTTTCAATTCGTACTTAAACAAATCACCATATATTCATATAAAAGATTAAACAGGAGTATATATATATATATATATACAAACAGAAAACAAATTATATTTAATGTTTGAAAATTATTCACTACTTACCACGTTTTCCTTTTTCATTTTCTTTGTTATTATTAATATTAGCTTGACTGTGCCATTAGACACCTTTGTTTTCTTGTTTCTTTAGAAATATATATATATATATATATATATATATATATAATATACATATATAAATCTATAATATAGGGACATAGTATAGGTGAGGATTCCTTGTACAAATAGATTTGATAAAGTTTTTGACAAATCATATTAACCTTTGATTTTTCTTATCCAATGGTCAATAAATGTTTATTTTTGTTAAATTAATTGTTAAAAATTACAATAGAATAAATCTCATCTAATGGTTAGAATGATTTGTCAAATTTATCTGCTGTAGCCTATATATATTAAAATACAATTATAATTGCAATTAATATATATTTATTTTATTTATCCATATATTTATTTTAAATAATTAAGAGGAAAAAAAAAAGGTAAATAAAAAAAAAAAGACAGATAATAGTAGTTAAGAGTAAAAATTGTGGGGGTGGGGGAATATGCTTTGGTAAAACATGAAAGATTCTTTCTTTGCATAATTTTTACACAATTAACACACAGCGTCCTCTGCAGTTAAATACGGAACCAACTCTTCCCTCCATTCCTCCATACACTCCCCGGCTTTCTCTTCTCCTTCTTTCTCTCGCTCTTTCTTCTCTCAAAACTATACTGGGATTGGGAAAAAAAAAAAAACAAAAACAAAAGACCTTAGCGTTATAGGAAACGATCTTTTTGGCTTTTTTTTTTACCTTTCTTTCTTTTTTTCTAATACAATACAAGCTCTCTGTTTCTCTGCCGCTGGCATTGAACGTGGGCTTTTTCTTCTTATATCTCTTGCTCGATTTCTCACTACCCTTTGAAGCTTTTAGTCTGGGAAAAAAAGAAAAAAATTAGATTGAAAAAAACTGAACCATTTACTTGGAGATTTTTATTTTCTACTTTTAAGGTATGATTATTGTTTTATCATTGGAAAAATCATTTGGGTTCTTGGTTTTGCGTTTTTATCATTGTTTTTTTGTTTGCTCCTTTTATTTTATATCATTTTTTTAAAAATTGTGCCCCTTTTCTCAAATGGGTCTGACTAAAATCTATGATTTTTTTTTTTTTTCAAGTCTTATTTTGGAATTTCTTGCTTTATATTTGACATGAATACGTGAACATTGTTCTTACAAGCCATTTTCCAATGATATATTTGGTTAAATTAATAGTAGAAATACTAATTTTCTCTTTTTGTTCTTGTTGTTCAGCGTATAATGTTTACACGATTGTGTTATTTACTTTGTGTTAAAGCGCAAGTTCAGTAGGCCAAATATTCTGACCCGGAATTTTTATTTACTTTTAAATCTTTTTAATACCCCTAATAGTTAATCTCCCTGTTGTTGTTTGTTTCCGTGGAAATCAAGGACTCTAGTTTGGATGGAATGTGGATTGTTGGCAAGAGTCTTGTGATTCTTGTGGAAATTTGTATACGTCTATAATTTTAATTCTTCAAGAATATTCCTAACTTTTTTTCAGAAATTTTCTCACTGTTTTTTGGCCATTATTTTCACGTTTGTTGGAATAGAAAAAAAAAAAAAAATTTAAAAAAGCTTTTTAGTTTTTTTGGAAAAAGATTAAAACCATTTGAACTTTCTAAATAATTTATTCTGTAGAATAATCAAATGCAGAGGAACCGTGCTTAAATGGGCTTTATTTGGGCGCACCTAATTTTCTTTGATTTCCAATAAGTCTTTCAAAAAAATCGTCCTAGCTTGAAAGACCAATTTCATCAGTTTGTATTTGGCTTTTCCTTTGTAGTGGACCTTTCGTTTTCCTGAGCCTGAGGTTCAAAATCCTTCATTCTCCTCCTGGTTTTTTTAATGAATTATGACATGAAAGGACTTTTTTGTTTATGTTTTTCACTTTGTCTTCAGTCTTATTAAGAGCTCTGGGAAACGGGTAGTTGTAGTTGGAAGGTCTAGAAAGTAGATTTTGACCCACACCAGGCAATCAATAACTTTGATCTGCAAAAAAATTTATTTTTATATATAACATGTAACTCTATCTCTTTCCTGATTTCATATTTTCAAACTTGTTTGTTCACAAGAAATTTTACATATTGGTTTCACTTTATTGACCCAATGACTTCCTATGGCTCTTCTTGGTCAATTTTCTCTCTTGTTTGATTCAGCTGTCACTTTCTTGTTTGCTACCTAAGGTCCTAGGCCATGTTACTCTTGTATGGTCCACTTTGCGGATTGAGTATTCACGTTATTTGTTATTTTACACAGCCTTGGAAAATTCTTGGCTGATTTATTGTCTTCTTTCTCAATTACTTAATCTTTTATGATTGTTTTACCATCACAAGTTCAATAGCTCGGTTGAGCCAGGTCACCAACCCACTTGACTTTTCTTTGCTCAAATACATGCCTCATGCTTTGTTTATCATAAATAAGTCACATATTGATCATTTTTGTTTTAATTCTCACAGGACAAAAAAACCCTTTGGAGAGAATTCAGTAAAAGTGAAGGAAGTTTTGAGGGCTAGCCATGGCTAAAGATCAATTGCAAGTGCTTAATGCACTTGATGTGGCAAAAACACAATGGTACCATTTCACTGCCATTGTGATTGCTGGTATGGGATTCTTCACTGATGCATATGATCTATTCTGCATCTCCCTTGTTACTAAGTTGCTTGGCCGCTTGTACTACCAAGTGGAAGGATCCGCCGATCCCGGAAAGCTGCCTTCCAATGTCTCTGCCGCCGTTAATGGTGTTGCCTTCTGTGGTACCCTTTCAGGCCAGCTTTTCTTTGGCTGGCTTGGTGATAAATTGGGAAGAAAACGTGTTTATGGAATGACCCTTATGCTCATGGTTATTTGCTCAATTGCCTCTGGTTTGTCCTTTGGCAAAGATCCCAAGACTGTTATGACTACTCTCTGCTTCTTCAGGTTCTGGCTTGGATTTGGCATTGGCGGTGACTACCCACTTTCTGCTACAATCATGTCTGAGTATGCCAATAAAAGGACTAGAGGAGCTTTTATTGCTGCTGTGTTTGCAATGCAAGGTTTTGGAATTTTGGCTGGTGGAATGGTGGCAATTATAATTTCTTCAGCTTTCAAGACCAAATTTCCTGCCCCAGCTTATGAAGTCGATGCTTCAGCCTCTGTCGTCCCAGAAGCTGATTATGTTTGGCGCTTAATCGTGATGTTTGGTGCTCTTCCTGCTTTGCTTACTTATTATTGGCGTATGAAAATGCCTGAAACTGCTCGTTACACTGCCTTGGTTGCTAAGAATGCCAAACAAGCCGCAGCTGATATGTCAAAGGTTCTACAAGTTGAGGTACAAGCTGAACCAGAGAAATTTGATCAGACTACAAAGAAAGGGAATGATTTTGGATTGTTCACCAAAGAGTTCCTTCGTCGTCATGGACTTCACTTGCTTGGAACTGCAAGTACTTGGTTCTTGTTGGATATTGCATTCTACAGTCAGAATCTGTTTCAGAAGGACATATTCTCTGCCATTGGTTGGATTCCTAAGGCTAAAACCATGAGTGCTCTTGAAGAAGTTTTCAGAATTGCAAGAGCTCAAACTCTTATTGCTCTCTGCAGCACTGTCCCTGGATATTGGTTCACTGTGGCATTCATTGATAAGGTGGGGAGGTTTGCTATCCAGTTGATGGGATTTTTCTTCATGACTGTCTTCATGTTTGCCTTGGCTATTCCTTACCATCACTGGACTTTATCAGCAAACAGAATTGGTTTCGTGGTGATGTACTCTCTCACCTTCTTCTTCGCCAATTTCGGTCCCAATGCCACCACATTTGTTGTGCCTGCAGAGATTTTCCCGGCGAGGTTGAGGTCAACATGCCATGGTATATCAGCTGCAGCAGGGAAGGCTGGTGCAATGGTTGGTGCTTTTGGATTTCAGTATGCCGAACAAGGTTTCGGAGTGAGGAACACGCTCATAGTTCTTGGTGTGGTGAACTTTTTTGGAATGGTGTTTACATTCTTGGTGCCGGAGTCCAAAGGAAAGTCACTGGAGGATTTGTCAGGTGAAGGTAAGGAAGAAAATGCAACACCAGCAGCGCCAATACAGCACTTAGGCAATGACACTCGAACCGTTCCTGAGGTCTAATTAATCTTTCATCATCAAAATATTAGACAAAGTTTATGTTCCCAGATAGTATGTGTAAAAAAGTCTCTTTTGCTCAGCTTATAGCCTAGTGATGGATGGAATTAGCTCCTTTTGCTTCTTTTTAACTTTTTTTAAATGCTTTGTAAAATTGAGTCTCTGTCTCAGGAAGAGATTGTAGATTTATGTTTTCCTTTTTGCTTATGATAGTATAAAATAAATTTTCAATCCCAATGTTCTTGATATCCTGTTGCTTATGATGGTTTTCTGTTTTCCGCTTTCCTTTTTGTTATTGGTTATCATCTGTAAAGTGTGTTTTTTTTAACAATTTAGCATGGTAACATTGCTGATGGTGAAGGGAATAAAATTAGATAGTGAATTGAAAATTTTGGCTATAAAGAACAATCCTTTGATTGAGTGACTGAACCATAATAAGATTTGATTTTAAGTTTGTGAGACTCCTCATAGTAAGTCTAATCAAATAGGAATTTAGGTGTGAATTAGTAATTGTTCACATTCTGTTTTTCTAATCAAGACCTGCTTTTTCAAATCATGTATCCAAATTGAAACTCGCAACTTCGTGGAAATATCAACGAAAGGCACATGTTAGGTGTTTGATGATTCACATAACTTTTTAAGTGGAGACAGCAAGACTTATGCTTTGCGTAAATCTGCAGTTAGAATGCAAACTCGGTAAATGTAGCTTTCTCTTGTTGTTTTAAGCAGCTTGGTTTTTTCCAGCTCTTAGATGCATTTTACATTGTGTCTTCTACCTTTTGCATTTTTCCACTACAAGTACTGCAACTTTGAATTTTATTTTTTTTTCCTCTCCAACCCACTTGCAGATTCCTGTCACTTTATGCTCACAAAACCACAATGCTGCAGATTTTTTCTCTTTTTTTTTTTTTTCTTTTTTTTTTTTTTAACACCTTTCTCTTTGCTGTTATGGTCATTATCTATCAATTCTTAGCAAGGAGTCTTAAGACATTGAGAAATTGAAATTTCTTTTTGTGCTTCAATTTCCACAGAAAAATCAAATAAAGGACATAAGATTCCTCTTGTGGTTGTCCATTATTTCTTTGTCTGGGTATACATACGCATGTTAATGTTCCATTGGATCTGGACAGTCTGATTGCTACAAGATAAAAACTGTAGGGTCCATTTTAATTTGGACCCCATACCTTACATTAATGTTTTTAGCTAAAAATATATTGTCCCAAAAAAATAAATAAATAAATAATTGTGTTGTGTTGACAGACAAACTGTGGAGGAGACATTTTCATAATGTGCAAGCGACAAGGACTTGTATTTATGACTTGTATTTATATTCTTACTTGTTTGTTAAGGACTACTGGGCTTACCAGAGCCTAATGACCACAATATGTCAGAATAAAGGATAAGATGGTAAAACTAAAAGAATGAAACAGTTATAAAAGATAAATAACAATAAATTTTCTCAACCATCCATTACTGAATGGTTAAAATCTTAAAATCAAAATGATTGTAGCTGGGCCAGGTCTTTTCCTGGTAAGTTTGCTGCTTGTTTTCCTTCTTCTTGTTCTTAAGATCCCAGAAGCACTTAATTTTCATGGCAAAAGGCTCGTTTGGAATTATAAAATAAAATGAAATAAATCTAAAGATTATATATCTATGGTAGAAGATGTTTTAAGATTTAAAATAAATTGGGGACATTATAGAAGTAGGTCAATTATTCACTCAAAAATTTCCAGATGTTGCAAAAAGTTTGATTTGATCAGAACTTGCTAATTCTACACAAGTCCTTCATATGCCATTCAGGAACCAAAAAAAAAAAGAAAAAAAAAAGACTTTCATATGTTCATAATTTCTTACTTTTGACCAAATATGGTGGACGGATGTTACATAATTTATCATTTTTATGTGAAAAATAGATTACATTGAACTCTGTTGTGGCAAAGGTATAACAATAATAATAATAATAAAAATAGAAGATTTTATTGAACTCCCTGCTCTGCAGGCTCTTGTGGATTTTAACACTCACTTTGTTATATGCCCTTGAGCCTATTGGGCTTTTTTTCTTTTTGGGCGAATTGAACCTATTGGGCTTGGTCCAGAGTTTGAACCCCGTGATAATTTTTGAGTTTCTTATTAAATAAAAACAAAAGAGAGAAATTGAGCTTGTAATATTGAAATATTACAGTAAATTTTCCCAAGTTTCCTTTACTGAATGGTTAATAGAGCTATGGTAGAAGATGTTTTAAAATTTGAAAATAATTCGGAACGTTATAAAAGTGTCCTAACTAAAAAAGATATCAAGGATTTTTTTTTTTTTTTTTTTTTGTATGGTCACAGAAGGAGCTTAGTGTGTGTATATATTTATATATATATATATATATGAGTGACAATACTATAAACTTAGAAAATCTTTCCAATTAGTATGTGTCTCACTCAATTTATAGCTTATTCATGTGGAGAAATAATATTAGGCCTATGATAATATATATATATATATATATATATATATATATGTATATGTATATATATCCGGAATAGCCGGAAAATAAATATGGAAATAGAGATAGAAGAGCAAAGAAAATTAAAATAAAATAAAATAATAATATTAAGTCTCTCCTAGTTGTTGATTTGGATATAGTTTATGGTTAGTCGAGTTCGATTGGCATTTCCAGAGCAAAGTTATCGGAAGCCCACCTTCTGGCCCATAATTTTTTTTTTTTTTTGAAGAAGCCCATTAAATATTATTATATTTATTATATAAGTTTTTGTCATTGTGTTGGAAATATATATATATATATATATATATATATATATATATATATATATATATATATATATATATATATATATATATATATATATATATATATATATATATATATATATATATATATATATATATGTATATTATGGTAAATCTTATATAAAGAAAGTTTTTCATTCATTATAAATAAACACATCCTACTAGATAATATTAGTCGTTCTAATAAGATTGTTTCTATTTATTAATGCATCGATCTCACACTCAATTCTTTTTTTTTTTTTTTTTTTTTTTTTTTTTTTTTTGAAAAAGAAGAAGAAGAAGAAGAAGAAGAAGAAGAAGAATATCTCACACTCAATTCTATTATCAAAAAAAAAAAAAAAAGATGTCACACTCAATTCTCTGTAAAAGAAGCAGCCGATACAGGCGTTTTTTTATTAAAAAGTTTAAATACATCATTAACTTTATCATTTCATCCTTTCATCTTTTATATACTATTTGATTAAACCATTTTAATGGCAATTATTTTGGAGTTTATTTAAATTGTAGAACAAATTTCATTTAGAGTTTTACAAGATGTAGTTAGCAATTTAGATTTTTTTTTTTTTTTTTATAGTTTGTCATAAATGTAGGATAAGGTTCCACGTATAAAGTTTTTTGACAAATCTGATCATAAAAATGATATAATCTAATAGCATATAAGGGATAAGAAGTTAAAATTTTTAAATTTGTAATGAATTTAACCATTTTTTATCTCTAACATACCGTGGGATTATTATAATTTTCATCTTTATATACCATGGGATTATTATGATTTGTCAAAAAGTTTGGTTTAAGCATTTTGTAATTTACAATTGTATTATTAAGTTGTAAGAAAAATTTTATTTAGACTTTTTCAACTTTACTTTAATTGTACTTGGACCCTATAAAATTGTAAAATCATTATTAAACTCCTCTAGGTTTTTATGTCTAAAGTGATAGGAGTGTTTTTCCCCTTTTTTTTTTTTTTTTTTTCTTTTAGAAAAATTTTGAGCTTTAACTATTATGATTAAATGGAAATACAATTTTGAGCATTAAAATTAATTAATAAAAAATTATGAATGAGTCAGTTTTAATTCATGAACTTCCTTTTGAATAATCCAAATTTTAATTCATAAAACTTCCTTGAAAAAAAAAAACACTTGTTTTATTTGCATATATCAGTTATATATAAATTGCTTAAAAATATCCCTTTGCATCATCATCATTTCATTTTCATTCAAGAAAAATGAGATTGGCCTTGAGTGGAATAAATTGAGGAAGAAAGACAATCTTCTTTGCATTTATTAAGAAAGCTTTAGTGCTTCACTTACACAAGAGATAAGAGATAAGACCTTAAAATATCACACCATGTAGGGAATAAGGTTTTGCATTATTCATGTCCTTGCCTTGCAATTTCTAGGAATTCGAGCAATAAATTGAAATTCGAGAACTCTCTTCCATAAATTTTTTTTTGGTCAATTTTCTGATCTACCCAAAAATTTAAGGTTGATTATAAAAGACATGTCCAATCACACCTAATCACACCTACGATGCTTACTAAATTTAAAACTTTAACGTCATGTGGATTAATTTGGTGAGACACCCCCAAAATCGACGTTCTATCATGGGTTGCTCTAAATTATTATTATTAAATTGTGATCGGGGGATTATTGCACCCAAAAAAAAAAAAACTGTGGTTTTATCACTGTGATTAGTCATAAAAAGTTAAAATAGAGAAAATTCCATTACTTTCCTTTAACATAAATTGGTTCATTTTATCTAAAATAAATATAAAAAAAAGTAAATCCTAAAACTGTATAAGAATATTAATCCTCATGATAATCACTATCACTCTGTTTGGATTGAATGGTGGAAAGGAAAAAAAAACAAAAAAAAAAAAAGATGAGTCTAATGAGGAAAGGGAAATAAAGAAAAAAAATATTTATAATAATCATTTGTTTGGATAATTACTAATAGGAAGGAAAGAAAAAGTAGAAAATAATTAATATAGTTTATACTTTTACAAAAATACTCTTAAATATAAAAGTCTATCAATTAATTAACGTTTGATTAATAAGGATAATATTAGAATATTCAAAAGATTCATTAATTTTTTTTTTCATTTTTTTCATTTTTTATCAAATTTGATTAGAAAGTTAAATTCGTTAAAATAGATTTAACCTACTTCTTCTTCATTTTTCTTTTTTTTTTTTTCTTCCTTTATCCTCTCCGTTCATTCCAGTTTTACAATCCAAACAGAAAAATTAAATCATTTATTTTATTTTTCGTTTTATTCATTCCACCCAAACATATATGGATAAAGGATGGAAAGCTTTAAGTATCTTTAACTTAATTTGATATAGACACCAAATTACTAAAAGTTATTGCTGGTTCAGTTGGAAACAATTTTAATTTATAATAACACTTAAATAATAAGTTGTGAAACCAAAATTGATTCACAAGGAATCAACAATAAAATTAAAAGATCTTTATCAAAAAAATTAAATTAAAAGATGTACCATATGAAGTTCTCACCATCATTTCTGTCAATATACAAATAGTGGGTAAAGGCAAATAAATTGAATGGGACCCCTCCAAGCCCGTTACGTGGCAAAGGTTTATGGTTGCAGCTGACGGTCCTGACAATTTTGTTGCTTTTGCACCAAATG